>NC_060886.1:9500607-9683107 GCF_014805685.1 Silurus meridionalis
TTCTATAGTTGCGTTGTGCCACAGACCTGTCTCTTCGGACCACTAAGGCAGGGATTGGTCAGCCTGGCTTGATTGGACTCTTATTCCCAAAATTTCTGACACGGCTCGAGTTCCTGAAGGGGAACGTCTACAGGTTACGTATGTAAACATGGTTCCCCGAGGGAATGAAAAGCTGTGGGACACCGCTAGGGCCAATAGGCCAACTGAGGTCAAGGGTATAGAAAGTTCAATGGGGTGGATCAGCCTGCAGCATTGCAAATGTCCTGGAGGGAAACTCCAGTGGACAAGGCCCTAGAGGCAGCCACACTTCCAGTTGATTGCACTCTGGCACTGAAAGTCCAGAGAACTCATAGGAGGAAGAAATAGCATCCACAATCCACCTCCTAAAAATCTGCATATTTGCAGGGAGACCTCTCCTCAGAGGGCCATAGTAGACAAACAACTGCTCTGACTTCTTCCACAGTTCTTTTCTGCGGATGTATATGTCCAGTACTTGCACTGGACCTAGTCGGTTAAGCTTCTCTTGGTCTGGGGCCTAAAAGGAAGGAGGAGAGAATGCCTGGATTTAATAGGTTGTGGAATGACAGAGGGTACTTTAGAAACATACCCTGATCTAGAGTAAAGGAAGGCACTGACTAGGCCTAAAGTAAACTCCAGGAAAGAAGGGGCAACAGAAATGGCCTGAAAATACTCTCTTGAAAGAAGAGATGGCCAAATGGAACACAGTCTTAACTTTGAGGAACCTAACAGGTACCTCTGTCAGAAGCTCAAAGGAATGCTCCGACAGGGACTCCAAGACAATAGCCAAGTCCCATGCAGGCACTCTTAAACGTACCGGAGGCCTCAGCCTTCGGGTGCCACGGAGAAAGCGTGTCACCAACACGTTCTTACCCAGCGAATGCCCTATGAGGGAGGCATGACAGGGTAGAAGAAGCCAACCCTTTGGTGAACTGTTATTGAAGGAATTTCAGCACTAAACCAACTGGGCAGTTAACTGGATCTAGGTAGTGTTGTTCACACCATGCAGTGAACAGGTTCCACCTTGTAGCGTACAACAACCTCGTGGAGGGAGCTATGGAATAAAGAATGGTCTCTACCACCTTGGTTAAAAGACCGGCAGCTAGGAGCTGCACCCCCTCAGGGGTGTATTATTGTACCCCCTTCCTGAGATAGAAGATCTCTCCTGAGAAGAAGCCCCCAGATTCCAGATCCCAGACCTCCCAGATTGGACTGATTGGCCTGTAGCACAGCCATGTGCAGGCAGCCTCTCGATTTCGATTTTGGTCATGGCACGTGTCCCTACCTCTAAGAGTTCCCCGAAGAGGACTGCCTAAGGGGTAGTCTCTGGGGGCTCGGAGGCAGAGTTGAATGCTCTCCTTGCACAGGGAAGAAACCGCTGAAAGGCGTGCTTCCAAACTTTGCAATTAGGTGCTGGACCGGGCAGGTGAGGGAGACCAAAGGCACGAGCCCGTCTCCAACCCCTCTGCGAGGTTCACTTGCGAGCCCCAGGTCCTTGAACAACACTTTGCCATGGCAAAAGTGGGGCCAGAACTATGAGGAGTGGGAGCACCTTCCTCAAATAGTGTTCTCCGGGGGCGGAGCTTTCGCATTGTCATATGAGTGCAGTCTGCACAGTCGGCTCCCCCCAGAAGCGATTTAGCATGCTCTGCTACCAGGCAGAGTTGAATGCTCTCCTTGCACAGGGAAGAAACCGCTGAAAGGCGTGCTTCCAAACTTTGCAATTAGGTGCTGGACCGGGCAGGTGAGGGAGACCAAAGGCACGAGCCCGTCTCCAACCCCTCTGCGAGGTTCACTTGCGAGCCCCAGGTCCTTGAACAACACTTTGCCATGGCAAAAGTGGGGCCAGAACTATGAGGAGTGGGAGCACCTTCCTCAAATAGTGTTCTCCGGGGGCGGAGCTTTCGCATTGTCATATGAGTGCAGTCTGCACAGTCGGCTCCCCCCAGAAGCGATTTAGCATGCTCTGCTACCAGACAAGCGACACACAGTTTGTGCATGTGTCCCCCACATTATGTAGTGGGGGCAATGAGGAATGCAGGGACAGAACAAATGTTTCGTCTTTCTGGGTGTTTTTATTGCCAAAAAGAAGGAAACCTCTCCTACATTTACAAGACAAACATACACAGAGCACTTCCTAAAAAACAGAAGCTGGCCCTGTTTTTACTCAATGTACTTTTAAGCGTCACCCCAATGTTGACGTCACGCTTTCCATTAGACTGATTATACAACGTGAATGCGTTCCCAAATCGTTTCTGATGTTTCCGATAGACATTGCACTGTTCCCTCTGGTTTTCCCTTACTCACCCAGCTCATCTCAGACTGGATGGCATGGTGCAGGCATGGCCGAGGCCGTGTCTGTATGCTTTCCCCTTTTGCATTAGGAGAGAGTTTGCCGGGATGAAGCCCATCTCCTTCTGGTAGCCACTTGCTGGCCGGGCTGGCCAGGGTTTGTGGACCTGGTAGCCTTTCATGAACACCCTCCCTAAAAGATTTGTCCTAGGCGAGATCTCCTCTTTCACACAGGAGGCACTTTATTTTAGCCCCGCCTGGAGTTGTGGGGACTGTGGCCCCTCAGGGAACACAGCTTTCAGCCTCTGGTCTCTCAGCCAAAGCCATTCTCCAGTCCAGAGCTCTCACCATGAGGAGGTCATATACTGTGAAATGGTACCTGTTTACTATATGGTGTGAAAACAATTAGTTAGATCCAGTTAAGTGCCACATCGGGCCAGTGTTGGAATTCCATCATGCTCCGCTTGCTGAGCAGTCGCTAGGGAAAAACCCGTTAGTGACACTTTTTCACCGCAGTACCCGGAGGCTGAGGAGACGATCTAATGTGCCTTTGTGGGATCTGGCCGTAGTTTTGGAAGTCCTGTCCAAGCCTCCCTTCAAACCTTTGCATGAGGTGCCCTTGAGATTTCTTGACTGTTTTTCTACTGGCCATCTCATCTCTAAAGAGAGTTGGGGACCTTTAGCCCCTTTCTGTGGCTTCCTCTTGTCTAGAGTTTACCTCTGGCATGGCCAGTGCCTTTCTCTACCCCAGGCTGGAGTATGTTCCCAAGGTGCCCTCTGTTGCCCCATGACCAGCTGTGCTTAAGGTATTCTATCCTGTGTCCTGTATCCCGGTGTTTTACTCTCGTTTCCAAAGCCAAGTGTTGTTGACACAGCTTGAGTTTCTGAAGGGGAACATCTCTAGGTTACAATCCCTGCATTCTTGCAAGCACTTTCTTCCCTCTTCGAAGCTAGTGCCGTCTTCACTGCATGTGTGTTTATAGCTTCCTGGTTGTGATGTCACCCTGCCAGTGACGCCGTGCCCTTTCGTTAGACAGATTACACACATGCTTCAGAGCATGGTCATGCAGAGGTGTTGCCAAAGTGTTGTTGATGCAGCGTCTCATTCCCTCAGGGAACCCTCTGTTGCCCCATGACCAGCTGTGCTTAAGGTATTCTATCCTGTGTCCTGTATCCCGGTGTTTTACTCTCGTTTCCAAAGCCAAGTGTTGTTGACACAGCTTGAGTTTCTGAAGGGGAACATCTCTAGGTTACAATCCCTGCATTCTTGCGAGCACTTTCTTCCCTCTTCGAAGCTAGCGCTGTCTTCACTGCATGTGTGTTTATAGCTTCCTGGTTGTGATGTCACCCTGCCAGTGACGCCGTGCCCTTTCGTTAGACAGATTACACACATGCTTCAGAGCATGGTCATGCAGAGGTGTTGCCAAAGTGTTGTTGATGCAGTCACATGAAGTGCATTGAAATTAAAAGTCAACTAAAACCAATCCAATGTCAGTGCAAAAATGAAAGGAAAAATCACCAAATTAGTCAGCCAGCTCTTGGGCTTTTATATGTTTTATTTATTGTGTGGATATGAGAAATCCAGAGCTGCTTTGTTTTACAGCATGGAAGTTGAACATAATGTTTAATTCATGGTTCAGGGATCTGCACTGGCACAAGGGGTGGACACGGACACACTAAATTGTATGATCACAGTTGTGAGGCTGTTGGTCACCTATGTGTGGCTACTCTTTGAAGCAGCATTCTTCTTGTACTCACAGGACACAAAATCATTAACAAGCCTATAAACAGCGTAATTTTATTTTCTAGTTCTCTAGTTCTCTAGCACCATGCCACCAGTTGACACATGCTACTGGTGTTTTAGTTCTACTGGCAGCCTGCCCAGTGCACAATATGGGCAGCCATAGGAGTCAGAATTGAAGAGGACAAGACATGTAGTTCCTCATGTCGTTTCGCTGTAGCACACATGGCAGCTGGTGCATTACTGCTGCTAAGCCTCAGTGTCTGTGAGATTGCTTTGTGCCTGAGAAAGAGCTGTAAGCGGCAAATCTGGAGTTTTATCCGGGTGATAAGAACTGTTAGAGGTGGTAAGGAAGGGGCAAAGGAGCATTACAGTGATAAAAGAATGTCAAGTCTGCTCAGAAAGTGTCTCCGTGTGTGCATGTGTGTTTGAAATCATCATTGGTATGATAATACACCGGCACCTACTATAGTCTTCTTTATGTTGCCAGCACGGCGCAACGGGTTGTGCGGGATGAGGAAAATTTCATATGCTTATATACAACACCTCTCTCCAGAGACAGCTGACCTCCTTAGCATTCACTTAGGAAGACGAGAGACAGAGAGAGAGAGAGAGAGAGAGAGAGAGAGAGAGAGAGAGTGAGGACAGGGGAAAAGGGAAGAGAAGAGAAGAGAAGAGAAGAGAAGAGAAGAGAAGAGAAGAGAAGAGAAGAGAAGAAGTGGGGGATGATGTTAGGATTGATAGAGAATAGGGAATGCAAATTGGGAAAGGCAGAGCAGATGAAGCACATATGAGAAGAAGAAACACACTGTATGCAAGCGGCCAATTCGAAGCGAAATGAGAAGAAATATTTTCAAATGAGTCAAGTTTTATTTTTCACATAGAGAGCAAGAGGGTAGAGCGAGGAGTGAACCAGGGAACGAGAATAACACCAGGCACTTGAGCACAGCTTGATTCCATTTTGTTTTTCTTACTTATTAGGCAGACAAAGCCTCAGGAGAGAGGCTGCACTCACCACGCTACGGCAGACAAGCCCCAGTCGCGATATATGCACCTAAAAAATGAGCAAATTAGACACTCCTCTTACCTCAATAAACACTCTGATAGTGAAGAGGGTTTTACTCTCTCACTCTCTTTCTCCTGCAGCTTAGTGCACTTTATTGGCATGACCATATTTAGTTATGATATTACCAGCGCAATACTGAAGTGTTATTAAGCAACAGATTTATTTGGAAATATATCAAAGAACTTCCATTTAAAGACAGGAAACACACAGGTAGCGCTTCTCTTTCTCTCTCTCTCTCTCTCTCTCTCTCTCTCTCTATATATATATATATATATATATATATATATATATATATATATATCTGTATAATAGTCATAATTTATTCTTTTTTTTTTTCCAGGGATGCTTTTTTATCTTACAATTTTACAGCACAATTTTCTATAAAAGCATTATTATTTTTGTGGGTTTATTTCCTCCATAGGTTCTTCAACTCAGCAGGTTTCCAGGGGGCAAATGCATTCATTTATTGTAACAATATATTCCCCCTTGTGCATTGGCTGAAACACGCCCTAACACACCTACTGTTCCATTATGACCAATTAGGTTTACTTACAATTGCTTGATTACTTTTCTTTCACACTATTTGTTATGCTGCAGAAAAATGAACTCTTGATTTCTTGAAGTGTCGCAGCGTCACTCTAGTTCTTGCTAGTCAGTGTTATATTGGACTAGTCTTTGTTTTGAATTTGTGTCCTGTGGTTATGTTTAATTTTTTTAATTTCTTTTTTTTTGCAATGGAAATACATTTCCTGTATCTACATTCACACTTTTTATCCATCATGGTGCATATTACACAAATAAAATAGTTCTTGGACTCCTGATTTTTCCAGCCTTATGTGGTTCTTTTTAGCAAACAGCTAACTCAAAGTTGAAAGCCCACATTGGTAGAGGATGTCATAAAACTTTCCTCTTTGCTTGATCTAGGAGACCCAAATGTTCCCTGTTCAGGAACTCAACGCTTTGGGAGACGCAGCGTCTCGTTCCCTCAGGGAACTAGGATTACATACATTACCTAGAGACGTTCCCTTTCAGGAACTCTAGCTGCGTCAAAACGCTTTGGGAATGCGACTGTGTTGTCTATGCTCTGAGTAATGAGTCTAATCAGTCAAAATTGAAGACAGGCTGGCACCAGCGGGGTGATGTCACGACCAGTGAGTAAAAGCGCACCTGCAGAGAATCAAAGCGCTCTGTGTGAAATGTAATGTTTGTCTGTCTGTTTTGTCAAAAGAATGAAGGCATCCGAGAAAACCAAGCACACGTTTCTCCCTGTCCTCGTTTCATTTTGGGAAGGGATACACACAGCTTGTGTGTGGCTTGTTTGGGAGCAAAGCATGCGATTTCAGCTCTCGAGAGAGCTGATTGCCAGCACTGTGCTCAAATGCCCCGGCAGGCGCTTTTTGAGGAGAACCACTTCCTCGCTTCCTCACGCTTCCTCCACTTCCTCGCGCAGCGCTTTCGATTTGCTCTTCTCTGTCCATCCACCGCAGGTGAAGCCGAGTCTAGAGGCCTGGTTCTCGAAGCATGCCGAGGTCGCGTAGCTTCTGCCTTAGATCATGGTTTATTGTGTTTTTGGGGTTGTTTCTAAGTTGGACATATGTTGCGTAAGGCGGGATACAAAGTGAAAATAGCACCGTTTTAGGTCTTGAGCGGCCGCTGCGAGCTAACCGAGCCACCATCTTGGAAGTCTTGAGTCTTCACGAATGGTCACGAGTGGCCGCTCTGCACAAGGTCTATGGGGCAGTGTCCATCTGAGGTGGCCCATCAATTGACTAGAAATACTGGCCATGCTTCTTGCTTTGAAGCACTTCCTCCCGGACCTCAGAGGCCATCATGTGTTGGTCCGCTCAGACAACACCTCAGACAACACCACGTCGTCTCTTATATCAACCACCGGGGGGGGGTCTGTGTTTGCGCCCCTGTACATGCTGCCATGCCAGATCCTTCTGTCTTCCCAGGGGAAGCTCCTCCCCTTCAGAGCAGCTTATATCCAGAGCCGCTGGAATAAGGTAGCAGACACCCTGTCCAAGCCTGGGGAGTGGTGCCTCCACCCCCAGGTGGTGGAGGGTTTTGGAGATTTCGGCAAAAGCCATATAGTTCTCCCTATATCCACCAGCCCCATTGGAACTGGATGCTGTGGTGCAACCATGTCCAAGGCTGCGTCTTGATGCCTTTCCCCCCCGTCACGCTGCTTCCTGGAGTTTTTGAGAGAATTTGAGAATCTGAGGTGGTAGAGACCTTTCTCCAATCCAGAGCTCCCTCCAGGAGGAGGTTATATGCCGCAAGATGGCATCTGTTTACTGCATTGTGCACTCTGCACCGATTGAACCCAGTCCACTGCCCAGTTGTCTTAGTGCTGGAGTTTCTGCAGGAGCAGTTCGTAAAATGGTTGGCCATTAACCATCCTCCATTGAAGTCTACACGTCCGCCATTTAGGCATATCACGCCCCCGTGTCCGGGCATTTGCTGGCAGAGACCCATTCCTGCCGCGTTTTCTTCGTGGCACCCGTAATCTGAGGCCTCCGGTGCGTCCCAGAGTGCCTGGTTGGGACCTGGCCGTAGTGTTAGTGGTAGTGTGGCTGAGACTTTGTGGAGGCACTTGTCCATCAAGACCGCTTTCTTGCTGGCCATCTGCTCTCTGAGGAGAGTAGCCCTCTATGTGGGCCCCTTCTTTCCTGGAGTTTACTCCAAGCATGACCAGTGCCTTCCTGCACCCTAGAGCGGGTTATGTCCCCAAGGTGCCCTCAGTTGTCCAACGACCTGTCAGGCTACAGGCATTTAACCCTCCTCCATTCCTGACCCAAGACCAGGAGAGGTTTATACGAGATTCAGACATGTGGGTTATTGATGATATCGCGTCTTCTTATGGGTCCTCTGGTCTCCCCGCTCCATTCAGGGTCAGAGTTCACTTGACCCAGAGTGTGGCAGACTCTAAGGCATGGTCCTCTGGAGTGCCCCTCTAAGACCTCTGTGACGCTCCTCTGTGGTCCACCCCATTCACCTTTACCAGGTTTTACAACCGTGACCTCTGTGCCACTCCTGGCACCTCTGTCCTTCGACTAAGTTTTGCTCATTTACACTAGTCAGGGACTGGTTGTTGTGGTGTTATTGGACTCTCGTTTCCAAAGTGTTCCGACGCAGCTCGAGTTCCTGAAAGGGAACGTCTCTAGGTTACATATGTAACCCTAGTTCCCTGAGAGAATGAGACGCTGCGTCTCTAGCCACACCTCCGGCGCCTCTTTAGTGCTTCCTTCACAGTTACAGAAGCTGAACCAGTCTTCTCTCCAGGTGCGCTTTGTACTCCCTGGTCATGAAGTCGCCCCACCGGTGACAGCCTGTCTTCAATTTTGACTGATTAGACTCATTACTCAGACCACGGACAACGTAGTTGCTCTCCCAAAGCGTTCCGACGCTGCATCTTGTTCCCTCAGGGAACTAGGGTTACATACTTAACCTAGAAACGTTTTCCAGCATGACGATGCCCCTGTGCACAAAGCCAGCTCCATAAAAAAATAGTGTACATGGGTTAGAGTGGAAGATCTTTAATGGCCTGCTATAGAGCTTTGACCTCAACCATAATTGAACACTTTTGTGATGAATTGGAACACTGTCTGCACCCCAGACCTTCTCACATCACACTGTACAAGTAACTAACTTTACTAAAGCCCTTGTCACTGAATGAGCAAAAATCTCCACAAACACACTCCAAAATCTAGTGGAACATCTTCCCATGTTCAGAAAGCACATACAAATCTGGTCAACGTTTGTCCATATAGCGTATTATACTGTTAAATACATGCTGTTCAATAGCTCTCAACACTGACTGCATGGTCATTATATTTTACATTTTTTAATGTACAAAGGCATTTAATTAAGCACACACCTTATAGAGAACGCTCAGATCCAGAAATCAAGCATGAGACATGACAAGTAAATGTCATTTCTGCAAGGGGAAGTCATGACACAAAATAATAACTTTAATATCACAGAAATTGCACAGGCTACAGCATCAAACAATGTACCCAAAACCCTTTGAATAAATAATGTAGAATGGGAAAAAAAAAACAGGCCATAGTGAGAAGTTTTAGTTATATGCTTAGCACATCACCTGAAGTAAGAACAGCATTAAATTTTATTGCTGCTTTAAAAAAAAACATTTACACACAGTTCATACATAAGGATAAAATACAGTATGACGGTGCTGAGATTTAATTACACTGCCCTCCAGCAAGCATTTTTATATAAAAACACAAAATGCAATGATAGACCATTTTGAGCTCAAACACAGAGCGACATTGTGAAGTTTTTATTTTTATTATTATATTATTTAAGTAGAACAGTTTTTTCTACAAAAGAATGAAAAAAAACCCAACTAATTGTCAAGATCATAAATCGGTGATTACGTTTTTTAGCAGCCTCTGCACTTCCATGTCTCTGTCACATGACCAAGCCATGAGTCACTGATCACATTCCTTGTTCATACTGTGTTTTGTTTTTTTTTTGCACTTGCATCTGCCTTCACCTCTATTCACATCACACTGCGTTTCCTCCTGTAATATCTAAGAAGGTCAGAGACATTCACATCCTCCACATCTAAATTTCTCCCAATATTCAGATTTTTCAGGTCGGATTCTGGCTTAAATAATGTTATACCACAGGTTTGCATTAAATGGAAACACTCTTCAGATAGGATACAAGTCGATTAATGGACAGCATGCACATATACACACATACACTTATGCTCACATACCTACCTCAGGTAGTTTAGTGTAGTCAGTTCACCTACCTGCATGTATTAAGGAGGTGGCTAAAAAATATCAGAGAAAACATGAGTGACTCTACAGTAGACAGTGAACACTAACCCAAGTTTAGGATTAAACCAAAGACCCTGAGGCTGCAATCCTACAGGTATTATGTACACCTCAAATTTTGAAGACTTTTTTTATGATGGCAAAACTTTAGATTTGTGTTCCGGATTTGCAGGTTAAGTCTGGCTTCATTAGCTTTCTTTTTAAATGCTTTAACTTTGGTCAAGTTTGAATATTCTGCCAGCGGCAGCCAGGTTTTCGGCTGAAAAACCCTGCCAATTAGCAGAAATCATTTTGCCGTCCATATTTACAGAAACCAGCAGCCAAAAAATAGCCCTGGAGCATCACTAATCTTCAGCCATTTTAACACTGGGTATCAGGTGCTTTTCCTTGTTTACCATTTTCTTTTATTGGCTAACATGGTGATGGTGTAGCATGTCTAAAAAGCTTGCTTTCAGTCTCATCTGACTGCAATACACAGTTCCAAATGGACTTCTAATGATGTTTGCTGAAACACAGGTGCTAAATATTCAAAGCTTGTTGCACAAAACTGATGTTTAACAGTTGATTTTGAAACTTGAGTAGAACAATCAGAAGAATGCTTTAAGCTGCTACACTGTGCTGTTCTATTACTGTTTTGTCCCTCATCCACACTCCTCATTGTGTGACACCTGGCAAATTCCAACATTTCATGTCATGGCCCAAATTGAGTTTTCAGGTATATACAGTCTGTAATAATATTACTTTGATTTATACAGCTAAACGAACACCTCACTGTTCTGTGATAAATGTTCGCTGGCTTTTTGAACCTTAAATTAGAATTATTATTGGATAATTAGTTTTTTACAGTTTACAGTGGAACCTCGGAGCTCCCGGCCTCAGCGCTCGCGACCTCGCATGCTCGCGACTTTCATTCCGACCGGCGACTCTCATTCAGATCGGCTCGTGAGCAACCGCGAGCTGCTCAAAACGCTAGTTTTAACATTTCTAATCAAGGTTTATCTCATTAAAACACACTTCAGCATACTATATAAAGTGAGTACCCATTACTGTATTTTCTGTACTTTTCTACTGCATACTTGACTGTACCTGTACTTAATTTTTTTTAATTAAGCATTGTTATTGCTGTTAATTTACATAAAGTATTGTTAAAATAGTGTAATAATTAAGTGTTATGGAGTGAAATAGTGTTATTTACTCATTTAAATCGATTTCGTATAGTATTCTTTGGGTTTTTACTGGGTTGGAAGGGGCTTATCAAAAGGTCTTGGTCCCTAACCCTCGCGAGCTCCGAGGTTCCACTGTATATATATATTTGGTTTTTTGTTTTTTTGTTTTTTTGCCTAAGAAACAGCAGAAGGTAGAAGGCAACAAATGGGCAAGGAGAACAAAATGTAAAAAAAAAATTAAAGACTTTCAATTTAACTCAATTAATTTTTTATTTGTACAGCACGTTTTAACAATGGACATTGTCTCAAAGCAGCTTTATATATATATATATATATATATATATATATATATATATATATATATATATATATATATATATATATATATATATATAGTGTATGCCAATTGATAAATGATAAATAAATAAATAACAAAGGGCTCTATATATGACAGGACATATATATCAAACACACACAGTATCTCTCACAAAAACGAGTAAACCCCTCACATTTCAGCAACCATTTCAGTTTTTCTTCTCATTGGACAATATTATAGAAACGAAATGAATATATTTTGGAGTAGTCAGTGTGCAGCTTGTATAGCAATACAGATTTACTATGTCCTATTCATCATGTTCATGTTTTTGTCTGCTTGACTGGACCATACAAATTTGTGTATCTTATATTAGAGTTACAAATGTTTGCTTTAAGCACAATTGTCTCATACTGACCACTGCATGTTCAACATGGCACCTCATGGAAAAGAATCTCTGAAGATTTAAGAATTTGAATTGTTGTTCTCCACAAAGATGGTCTTGGCTATAAAAAGACCGGTAACACCCTGAAACCGAGTTACTGTACAGTGGCCAGGGTCATACAGAGGTTTTCGAAGACGGGTTCCACTTGGAACAGATCTCGCAAGGGTCGATCAAAGATCTTGATTCCTTGTGCTGTGCATCAGGTGCAGAAGCTGACTTTAAAAAACAGATGCATGAGTGCTGCCAGCATTGCTTTAGAGGTTGCAGAAGCTGCGATTCATTGAGGGAAACATGGATTCCAACATGTACTGTGACATTCTGAAGCAGAACATTATGCCCTCCTTTCAGAAACTGGGCCGAACAGCAGGTTTCCAACAAAATAACGAACCCAAAATCACCACCAAGGTGACAACTGCCTTGCTAAAGGTGAAGGTGATGAAGTAGCCAAGTATGTCTCCAGACCTGAACCCTATTAAGCACCATGTGTCCAACATCTAGTAGCTCTGTGATGTCATTATGGAGGAGTGGAAGAGGATCCCAGCAACAATCTGTGCAGTTCAGGTGAATTCCATATTTAGGAGGATTAAGACAGTACTAGATAATAATGGTGCTTACACAAAATATTGACACCCTGGACAGTTTTGACATGTTTTGTACTCACTTTTGTTGCCAGCTTTTTTGACAATATGTATGTAGTTATTTTTAGACAACAGTAAATCTGGACTGCTTCACATTAACTACTGTAAAATATATTCAATTTGCATAGACAGTATTGTCCCTTGAGAACATATCACAAAATGGTTGCTGAAATGTAAGTGGTGTACTTGCTTTTGTGAGATACTGTACACACACACACACACACACACACACACACACACATATATATATATATATATATATATATATATATATATATATATATATATATATATATATATCGTGTTCGAACCTGGGTTCTTCCTATATAGGAAGAACCCTGTTCTATCTATCTATATATATATATATATATATATATATATATATATATATATATATATATATGAAGAACAGGGGAGGTTCCTCATGTCCCTCATGTATTTGTGTGGGCTTTCTCACAGGGGATGTTAAATTAGAAATTTTGGTGGTATGTTTCACAGAAATGTTCAAGGAATTTTATTTTTTTTTTTTGCCACTTGGTTACAAAAATGCAGTTTCCACAATTCTGTTGCACTCCTGGAGAACAGTATTTCCTCTTGTAAGAGTGCTTTCTTTATACTTGCCTGTTTTTTGTGGCCAGATTGTGTTCACAGAGTTTGTATTTTTTTGTCAGTGTAGTTGAACCAGATAGCATTGTATCGTGTGTGTTCTGTGCTTGAACTTTTGAAGTCTTATAATTTGTCTGACTCCTTGTATCCAGCTGGTCCTGATTGAAACTTGAGTGCTGAGTGAGTTGTTACCTCTTTCTCTCACTCTCTCTTGCTTTCTTTCTTGCTCTCTCTCTTATATGCTCTCTGTTCTGTAAAGGTCATGGTTCCCAGCCGATCTAGGTTGCCATGTAAATTACACCTGACAGCAGAGCATGCTCCCAACCTGAATAACCTCAGGGGAAATGTGCATGTGTGCAGGAGTGTCTGTATTTGTTCTCTTCCTGCATATTGTACGTAAGTGTATGTGTGTGTGTGTGTGTGTGTGTGTGTGTGTGTGTGTGTGGGTGTGTGGGTGTGTCTGCAGGCTGCAGGTAATAATGTATGGTCATGTGAAGCAGTTTACTGGGTCAGTACCTGGTGTTTAACATCTGCGTTTGCCGCCACAGTTGGTTTTCCACGGCTCTTCTTTAGATCCTTCGTCACTGAGCATCATTGGACAGCAAATCAGTCTTGCCTCAGCACCACGCGGAGCTCTGTCATATCCTCACACTAGTGTCACATTTTAGACAAAAAAAAAAAGTAGTTTGTGTACACTGATGCAACTCTGGCGCAAGACAAGACAGAAGAGGAAGGATAAGTCTGCGTCTGAATATGGGTGTGTGAGAGAGCGACGGAACACAGGAAAACCTTGTAATTAACCACCATCTTAGACATCACTAATTTGACAGTGATGCTGTTGTTTATTTTGGGAAAGATTGTGTTGTGTGGAAGGGTGGACCCATTGTGTGTTGTGTTTGCAAACGGGGCACAACAATAACACAATAAACACACTTGAAATATTCATGTTCCTTTTTTTTTTTTTTTCTGTCCATCCTGAACTTTTTGTAGCTGTCAGTGATGCTTCTTTTATTGTTCTATAGTGTGGTATTTCCCCCATAAGCAGCAGTCTTTAGGAAGATTTACCGCACAGCTGTATTGTAGATTAGAGGAGCGTGCTCCATAAACCAGGAAAAGCCCATGCCGAGACGAAAAGAAAAAACCCGACGTGAAAAAAAGAGAGAAAGCAAGAGAGAGAAAGAAAGAGAACGGGAGAATGACATTTTGTCTTCTGCAGCAGTGGAAGTCTTGCTATAATGGGTTTCGCTTAATTTGTGCTCAATTGAAAAGTTATTAGAGAGCCCGATTTAGCCGTTTGTGAATTTGGTCAAGGGCACTGCAGCGCAGCCGGAGCTCAAAACGCCTTTTGGAAACAGCGACATGTGTCTGCTGGAGCAGAACCGCAGTGAGGAGGAGCCGCTGATATACACGATACACCCTGCATGCTTTCACCAAGGCTGATCAGAGCATCCCCACAAGGCGTTCTGCTCACACTGTGGTGGAGAATAAAGCTGTGTTTGTGTGTCTGTAGGTGTGTATTTGTGTGTCTGGGTGGAAAGGTTGTTTGGTTCACATGCTGGTGTGTGTTTGTCTGTTTGCTTTGTGTTTTCCAAATTGCCTTTGGCTGAAATTGTTCTTATCAGCGCTGATTTCAGGTGGCTTTGTGTGTTTTGCCAGTAGGTCGCTTTGGCAGACCTTTGCTATTTGCTATAGAGGTCATCTAATATTTTGTATTTTTTTTAAACGGTAAAGAGAACTTGTGAAGACAGCTAGATGATTCATAATCATGTATGGGAATGACAATAAACGACACAAACACTTTGGTCAAGCAAAGCAGCAAAGGGGTTTATTGAGCTGAATGATTTTTGGGTAAAGCTTATGTTGGAAAGGTCAGAAAACAATGAAAGGTATATATCATAGCAAAATGGCATAGCAAATGTTTTTCATACACATGGTATTGACCTTATGAAATAAACTATGTAACTACAACCATTATTTTCACTGCAGTACTTAAGAAATGAATGGTAGTTCATAAGGCAAGTGAATAAGAATAAGTGAATAGATTTTACTAGATTTCTTTTTACTTTAGATCATTTTATTTCTGTAGTGTTCCTAAAATAAGCCAATCACTTGTCAGGAGTCTGTGTATGCTTGCTTTGATTGGTTATAGCAACCTGTCAGTTAGTAGAGTAAATAACTACTGCCTATTCTAGCTGTCAAAGAGACATGTCATTTTTGTGTATGGATAAAATGATTATTTAAATATCCCTGTATCAGCTTGTACCAGCTTCCTAATAATAGTATCATAACCTCGCCCAACAAACAATACAATTTAATTTCAAAGATCAGCACTAGATCATTATTCAGATCAGTGTGCAGTAACCACATTACATTAGCACTTGTTCTTGTTGAAACAAATCATCATGTATGTTAGAGAGAAGGGAAGTTATCGCTCAGTGGTCAAGGTGTTGACTTCTGATAAAAAGGTTAATTGTTCAAATCCTAGCGCTGCCACTGTTGGGCCCTTCAGCAAGGGCCCTTAACCATCAACTGTTCCCTTGTGTAAATGTAGTAAGTGTACATCTGCCAAATACCATGAATGTAATTGAGAATTAGGTATAGAGCAGCTGAGGCAATGTTAAATAATCACAAGTCAATATCAAACAAATTCCTGGCAGCAGTGAAAAATTAGGCTTCGTCATAATCTCCTGAGTAACCTACATACACGTGACATGCCCCTCACACACAAACACACACGTCGGAGCACTCCTGCAAACATAACATAATGCGTAATTGCGACAGCGACGCATAATTAGTTTGAGTTTAATCACCAGAAGGGGTTAACTCTTTTATTACTGGATTCCAAGTGCACAATGACTCATGCTGTCTTAATTTCTCACGATAATTATGATTACCCTTCATATTGATTAATTTCACGCTGTGTGCATTGCCTTTTTAAAAGGGGAGGTTGGCTAAAAATTATTAATTAGCATTCTCTGAACTTCTGAGATGAGACGTGTTACTGCGTCTGACCCGGTAAGTGTTACAGCTGATGCAAACAACTGTGCGCAGACACCCGTGTTTGCTTACGACAACTCGCAAAAATAGGTCTTCATTTGCTGAAACAACAAGCGAAGGTCAACACCAGATCAGCAGCTATCAAACAGCCAGTTGACATGCTAGTATTTTCTATTAGCAGAATGACCTTTACTTCATTCAGGTTGTGTGGGAGTCCAGTCAAACTGCACTTTTCTTTTAAACGTCAGTGCATCTCTATTACACCTTTTACATCACAAGCTTTCCATCAAAACGTGTGGTTTTCAGAATGAGCAGTGTCATTTTACTGAGCAATATGAAGTACAATACCACTAAGAGGTACATCCCTCTAGCTTTTTTTGCTGCCTCTCTTTGTCTCTTTGCCAATCTTTCACTTTTTTCCACCCTGTATTGCTCTCTCTCTCTCTCTCTCTCTCTCTCTCTCTCTCTCTCTCTCTCTCTCTGTCTCTCTCTCCTTCTGTCTCTTTGCTTCTCTCCCTGGCTCTCATTACATGACAAATAATGCGTCATTTGTGTTGCCAAACCTTATGTAACGAATTATGAGCTGTATTTAGAGTTGAAGTGTGAGTAGTTAATGCCAGAATCACACACATCAGATTTGAGGCTTCAGAATGCATCTAAATTCAACTGTTGCATAGAAAGTTTGTTTTTTTCCATGATACACAGGATGTTACAGATTTGTTCTGACTTTTAACTGTATTAAGTATAGCTTAATATTATATATACAGATTATGGATCTACATATATGTTATTATATTTAGACAATCAGCACTGGCGCTCCTCAGGGATGTGTCCTCTCCTTACTGCTATTCTCCTTCTAAAATAACGACTGCGTATTCAAAGACCCAACTGTTAAACTCATGAAATTTGCAGATGATACTACACTCATTGGACTCATCCAAGATGACGACGAATCTGCATATCAGCAGGAGGTGAAGCAAGTGGTACTATGGTGCAGTCAGATGCTCAAAACTGTGGAGATAATAGTGGACTTTACTAAACACACCTCAAAACACTACTTCCCCCTCACAATATCCAACAGCGCTGTCTCATCTGTAGATACCTTCAAGTTTCTGGGAACTACCATTTCCCAAGAACTGAAATGGGACTCCAACCTAAACTTTATTTAAAAAAAAAAAAGGCCCAGCAGAGGATGTACTTTCTACGCCAATTAGTATGGTCTGCCACAGGAGCTGTTGATATAGTTCTACACTGCAGTTATTGAATCAGTCCTGCACATCCATCACTAGCTGGTTCGGAGCAGCAACAAAACAGGACAGGAGCAGACTGCAGCAAACAGTAAAAACAGCAGAAAAAATCATTGGTTCTCCCCTGCCCACTTTCCAGGACTTGTACCATACAAGAACCCGGAAACAGGCAGAAAAAATCACTAATGTCCCTTTGCACCCTGGACACAACTTATTTCAACTCCTCCCTTCTGGCAGATGTTACAGAACTTTGTTCACCAAAACTGCCAGATACAGGAACAGTTTCTGTCCTCAGGCAGTCACCCTCATTAACAACTGACCTTAATTTTATGCCCTGCTTCATATCTATAAGTACTGAATTATCAGAACAGTCAGTCATCACTTCATCCCTATATTTTACACACACTATTGCTGCTGTATACTTTACAAAAGATCTAAAGTAACCTCTAGAGTACAGCTATTTGCATCACCCTGCACTCTCACACTTTATGTACATTATTGATCTGTCATATACTCTATATATTGTGCTCTATTTAATACGTGTATTGTCTGTATTGTCTCATGTTGTGTGTATCGTCTTGTATTGTCTGTTTTGTCTTGTATAGTCTAAGCTAAATTTAATAGTGTTATTTATGTCTGTACTTATGAGAGTCACCAACAGCTAGAACCAAATTCCTTGTGTGTGTCGAAACGCTTTAGTCAATAAACCTGGTTTTTATTCTGATATGTATATTCGTTATTATATACAAGACACAGCATCCTTCAAACATGGCTGCCCTAAACGCCAACCTTTAACACACACCTGTACTACCAGGTTCACGATCGCCCTCTCACTGATTACTCACACCTGTTTCCAATTATACGCTCACTCATAGCCACAGTTTAAAAATACTTTGATATGCCTGCTGTGAAGTATATGCTCTGTTTCTTAGGTTTCTTTGATTTACCAAGCTTTTGAATTTACTATTCAGTATTACTGTATCTTGTAGTTTGATCAACAATTTGCCTGTATTGATTCTGCCTTTTTTGATTTTTTTTCAATCTGCCAGGACCTTTATTTGTGTCTGTCGAGCATTAATTGTGCTTTATGATTGTGCTTATGTGAATTTATGATTTTTATCTACACTACATTTTTTTTTTACAATTATATTCATTATGGATTATACATCTTTTTTCCATTTGCCCAATAGTGTATCACTATCAACATCAATGCAACACTATAAAGTTAATATAGGCACTTTAGCTAGCTTTACCCACTTTAACAGCCAGCAGTGGATAGTAAAGACCTATTTTTGTTTTATCTTTCAATTATGTATGCTATTTCTTTTTGGGAAACTTTTACTTTATTTCATTTAAAATTCGTAATATTCCAGGTTCTCAGAGTAAAATGTGCATGAGAATGGAACACTGAAGTGCATAAATGATTTTAATTCTCATAGACCAGGATTTTACTATTAATGCTTAAGTACTATGATAAGCAATACTTAAAATATAAAGTATAAAAGTGTCATGAAATTCTGTAGTATAACAAAACTGTAGTATAAACAGACATTCTTTAATAATCCAAGACAAACTGATATGCAAAAAAATGTAGTCACAACCAGTCAGAAGAATTGCGATGTGCAAACACAATCCCAAAGGGCAAAACAGGTAGAGAAACAGTGGCAAAAAGTCATGAACTGTAAAGCGTGGTAAGTCAATGGACGAGTGTATGGTGTTCGCGAGTTAAGTTTACAGCTGCCATATTTGGATCTGGATTTTACAACTACTTAAGATCTGGCAAAAAAAAGAAATACTTTCACTTTTACTGGGGTAGTATTCAAGCAGGGGATAACTGCTAACAGCAAAACACTGTTTGGAGTGGCATGTAAAACCTTTAACGTTTTCTTCAGGGGGATAAAATTAAAATCACACTGTTCTAGTATACATTTAACATTTAATACAATTTCCACAGATTGGTGTACAAGAGTCAGAAGCTTCAGTTGGACATTATATGGATTTAAATCTAAATTCACTAATGAAAAAACCCTCAGATGCTGATACTGAAGCCCAATTTCAACACATCTTGTGACATTTTAGTATACAGTTGTTAAGAGTAATGACTCATAATCACACTTTGAGTGTCACCCAGACACCTCTCGAGGGTTCTTTCTCATGTCGTCCCAGAGAGTCTTTCATTGCCACTGTTACCTCTGGTTTGCTCATTAGGGATCAACTTTGACGTTCGGATTTCTGTAATGCTGCTTTGTGACATCATTCCGTAAATTCAATTGAATTTGATTTTCATACATAAAATGTAATTTTTTTTTTAGTTCTTAATCCAAGTTGGAGATTTAAGGTTAATAGCTAAAATCGAAACAAAAATGGTTTATAGCCTACACACAAATTGTTGTTAAAAAACAAAACAAAACAAAAAGTTATTAAATAATATCTGCAAAAAACAAAAAAAGTTAACATATGGAGCACAATAAAAAAAAAAATTAATGTGCAAACCAAAATGAAAAATATCTTATAAAAACAGACTTACATTGGTTTGAAAGTAGACAAAAAAATCTAATTTTTTTTGTTGTATTTCTGTGTGTGTGTGTGTGTGTGTGTGTGTGTGTGTGTGTGTGTGTGTGTGTGTGTGTGTTTGTATAGTGGATGGCTGTACGGACTGGTCAGTGGACTATCTAAAGTACCGGGTGCTACATGGAGAGCCGGTGCGGATCAAGTGTGCGCTGTTTTACGGCTACATCCGGGCAAACTACTCACAGGCACAGAGCTCAGGTCTCAGTCTGATGTGGTACCGCAGTTCGGGGCTCGGCCACGGAGACTTCGAGGAGCCCATTTCATTCAACGGCCTGCGCATGAGCAAAGAGGAGGACGCCATCTGGTTCAGACCTGCCGAACTGCAGGACGCCGGCCTCTACTCCTGTGTGCTGAGGTTAGACTGAATTACACACACACACACACACACACACACACACACACACACACACACACACACACACGTATGTACTTACATGTGAAACATCTCATGCAAGATATATGTAAGAGCTCGGAGGGCTTGGTTGACTGATTGAAGGTGTACCACTGAGAGGAATAATAAGCTATATCTAGCTGTGTGAGTAAACATGTGAGTCTGTGTCATGCATACACATGACCATGATGGAGTGTATGTGTGTGTTCAAAGCAATGTACTGTATGTATTATAGTTTTATTTCAAGATTCTATGTCTATGTATTAATAGATTTAGTTTACTTTATAGGATGTACTGTAATTATATGTGTATAATGCATATTTAGCTCAAATGCATTATCATTGAATTTATTGTTTTTTAATAATTAAGGTTTTTTTACAAAAGAAAATATTTTTCCTGTTTGGGAGCATTTAAGCTTTTGGTATTACAGCACTCCTGGATATTTGCATGCGTTTGTGTGTGTCAGTGGGTGTTATTTAGTAAAGAATTGACTGAGTGCGGTGAGACAGCAGAGGACAGAGGGAAGCTCAGTCACCCATCAATCACACGCTGACGCTCTGGCTCGGCTCGGAGCTCTGCGGCCACTCGTTGGCTCCGGTGTCTGTCTGCTTAAGCTTAAATCTGATAATCTGCTCATCATGACCACATTAGCATCATACAATGTCACTTTCAATCTTGCGGCTGTGTGTATTGTGTGTGTGTGTGTGTGTGTGTGTGTGTGTGTGTGTGTGTGTGTGTGTGGATGTGGGTGTCTTTCTGTTTGCATCGGTTTTAATGCAGGTACACATGTATACCTTTCATTTTAATCCTTTTTTCGAATTGTAATGTCCTTCAAAAGATCATCTCGAGTGCATTTTAATGCAAAACTACATGTAATTACACACATTTACCTCAATAGTGCAGCCAGGATTATACAGGGAGTGCAGAATTATTAGGCAAGTTGTATTTTTGAGGATTAATTTTATTTGAGGATTTAATTTGAACAACAACCATGTTCTCAATGAACACAAAAAACTCATTAATATCAAAGCTGAATATTTTTGGAAGTAGTTTTTAGTTTTAGCTATTTTAGGGGGATATCTGTGTGTGCAGGTGACTATTACTGTGCATAATTATTAGGCAACTTAACAAAAAACAAATTCATACCCATTTCAATTATTTATTTTTACCAGTGAAACCAATATAACATCTCAACATTCACAAATATACATTTCTGACATTCAAAACCAAACAAAACAAATCAGTGACCAATATAGCCACCTTTCTTTGCAAGGACACTCAAAAGCCTGCCATCCATGGATTCTGTCAGTGTTTTGATCTGTTCACCATCAACATTGCGTGCAGCAGCAACCACAGCCTCCCAGACACTGTTCAGAGAGGTGTACTGTTTTCCTCCTTGTAAATCGCACATTTGATGATGGACCACAGGTTCTCAATGGGGTTCAGATCAGGTGAACAAGGAGGCCATATCATTAGATTTTCTTCTTTATACCCTTTCTTGCCAGCCACGCTGTGGAGTACTTGGACGTGTGTGATGGAGCATTGTCCTGCATGAAAATCATGTTTTTCTTGAAGGATGCAGACTTCTTCCTGTACCACTGCTTGAAGAAGGTGTCTTCCAGAAACTGGCAGTAGGACTGGGAGTTCAGCTTGACTCCATCCTCAACCCGAAAAGGCCCCACAAGCTCATCTTTGATGATACCAGCCCAAACCAGTACTCCACCTCCACCTTGCTGGCGCCTGAGTCGGACTGGAGCTCTCTGCCCTTTACCAATCCAGCCACGGGCCCATCCATCTGGCCCATCAAGACTCACTCTCATTTCATCAGTCCATAAAACCTTAGAAAATCAGTCTTGAGATATTTCTTGGCCCAGTCTTGACGTTTCAGCTTGTGTGTCTTGTTCAGTGGTGGTCGACTTTCTGCCTTTCTTACCTTGGCCATGTCTCTGAGTATTGCACACCTTGTGCTTTTGGGCACCCAGTGATGTTGCAGCTCTGAAATATGGCCAAACTGGTGGCAAGTGGCATCTTGGCAGCTGCACGCTTGACTTTTCTCAGTTCACGGGCAGTTATTTTGCGCCTTGGTTTTTCCACACGCTTCTTGCGACCCTGTTGACTATTTTGAATGAAACGCTTGATTGTTCGATGATCACGCTCAGAAGCTTGGCTATTTTAAGACTGCTGCATCCTCTGCAATATATCTCACTATTTTTGGCTTTTCTGAGCCTGTCAAGTCCTTCTTTTGACCCATTTTGCCAAAGGAAAGGAAGTTGCCTAATAATTATGCACACCTGATATAGGGTGTTGATGTCATTAGACCACACCCCTTCTCATTACAGAGATGCACATCACCTAATATGCTTAATTGGTAGTAGGCTTTCCAGCCTATACAGCTTGGAGTAAGACAACATGCATAACGAGGATGATGTGGTCAAAATACTCATTTGCCTAATAATTCTGCACTCCCTGTATAGAACAGCAGGGTTGGAGAGGATGACCATGTCAAAGAGCAAGAAATTGTAGAAAGATACAGTTGAAAATGACAGCTTCAATCTTTTCATAGTTACTAATTACTAATTACTCTGGGTTGAGGAGTGTTATTGATTTTATGATATTATACAGATAATGCACAGACTTACTTTGCTAGAACTACTTTTCCAATGAAACTGCAGGTTGCATGATAATTCATGCTCAAGTTTTCCATGTTATCCTCATGTCAAGTTCATTTATAAAGAAGTAAAAATGTAGATAACATGCTCATATATATATATATATATATATATATATATATATATATATATATATATATATATGTATATACATATATATATATATATATATATATATATATATATATATATATATATATATATATATATATATATATATATATATATATATATATGAGACTAGTTTTGATAGAGGTCATGCTTCAATATGCCTATAATCTGTCTGCATTCAATGGATTGTGTGCGAGGTCTGTAATATCACTGGAATTAACACTATAAACAATATAATCAGTCATCACTTAAACCAAAGCAGCTCTCTCTCTCTTTGTATCTGTGAGGGTGTTAGTTTCAATCAATTGGGACTCTTGTACCCAGTATTGTTCAGTGTATTATTTTGACATGATTTAAGGCACAAAGGGATGGAAAATCATTTTTGGTACCAGTTTGAAAACAACAAAAGATCAGTCGAAGGCCTGTTTTGAATGCGTCTCTATGAGTAACATGTAGTCTGTAATTAAGTTTAGTCCTCAAAATGAAGAGGATGGAAGTAAAGTGAAAACTGGGAGAGAAAGACGAGAGGTGGGATCTCATTTAAAGTCTGCAATTTTTGGTGCACTTGGTGAATTACATAGATGTAACTTTTACACAGTGTGTCCTGTGTGATGATTATGTGATCATGCAGCAGACATAATAAGTGTGAGGTCATACCTTTATTAAAATAATGTCGGGAAAAAAATGTTAAGGGGCCTCAAACGGTGCAAACTCCACTGGGCATCAAATCACTGAAGAAATCATTTCAGCTTTTATTGAAAAAAAAAAAAGGTTTGTAGGGGTTCAAGGTATTTACTGAAATTAATGTTGAGGTTTAAATTTAAGTGTTGACATACACTATATGGACAAAAGTTTGTGGACACCTGACTACCTGACCAAAAGAACATCCCATTCAACATTCAACCCCCATTTGCTGTTATATAACCTGCACTCTTCTGGGAAGATTTTTGACTATGCTCTTGGAGACTTGTGTTTATTCTCTCACAAGGTCGTTAGCAAAAACAGGAACTAATGTTAGTTTGGTGATGAGGCCTGCAGTGCCGTCAGCATTCTAATTCATCCCAAAAGTGTTCAATAGGCTTGAGATAAGAGCTTTATACCTCACAAGAGCTTTCGCTCCAACCCATGTAAACTATATTTTACACAAGAGGCTCCATCAGTGAATAATCAGCTGTTAACCTTAGCAATGATGGGAATATAATAAATAAACTTTCGGTGTAACCCAGATGAGGATGGGTTCCCTTTTGGGTCTGGTTCCTCGCAAGGTATCATCCTCATACCATCTCAGAGAGTTTTCATTTCTGGCTTGGTCATTAGTGATAAACTTAGAGACATAGATTGATAAAAAAAAAAATGTATATGCAGAATCTATTTCTAAAATGCTGCTCTAGGACTATATTAGCGCTGTACAGATAAAATTGAATTGAATCAAATTAAATTTAATTGAATGTAATTGAATTGGATTAAATTGAATTGAACTGAGTTAAATTGAATTAAATTGAATTGAATTAAATTGGATTAAATTTAATTGAATTGAATTGGATTAAATTGAATTGAATTGAATTAAATTGAATTGAATTGAATTGAATGTCTTCATGATGCTAGCTTGTGCACAGGATCATTGTCATGCCTTAACATTTTGGTTTGGGTCTCCTAGTTCAAGTAAAGTAAAGATTTTATATTACCACATCCAAACAATCACGTGTCTCCAACTTTGTGGTAATAGGTTATAGGTTATGGAAGAACCACATTTGGTTGGAAAAGTTAGGTGTCCCAATACCTTTGTCAATATACAGTGACAAAGCATGAATTATCTCTATTAATAATAATGTCACCAGAGGGTCCTCATAAGCATGCTTAACCCAGAGACTTAAAAAAGTAGCCTTAAGTGTTACTTAATGGAAAGCAGCAAAATTGTCACATAAAAGCTAATAAAATAAAACTCACCAGTGGGATCATTTGCAAGATTCTTATCAGGGGTAACTCGCTTTTGGCTCATTGCTAGCCATGCTAGCAAGCACAATTAGCATTTCTTTATTTAAGCACTTTTTTACCCTCACTTCCTCAGCGAGGTCATGTTCAATCAGCTGAACTCAGAGAAGAAATAAACATCCTTCACAGGTCTTTTTTAAGCTGTCAGTGATTAAATAGCTGAGCCAAGTTTGAACTGAGGATTAAAGCCTAGTTATCACACTGGTTTGAAAATTGTTTCATGTATTCATGCAGTGGGAAGCGTCATATGTAGAGCACTGTGTGGTTGAGTGTGAAGTGTGTTTCTCTCTGGCTGTAACAGGAACTCAACGTTCTGCATGAAGGTGTCCATGATTCTGCTGGTGGCTGATAATGACACAGCAGCCTGTTATAACTCCAAACTGCGCTACATGGAGAAGGCTGAACTGGGCAAGAGCAAAGACATTTCCTGCCCCGATATCCAGGACTTCGTCCAGCCTGGCCAAGAGCCACAGATAACGTGGTACAAGGTAGAGTGTTGAGTGTGTTTGCCTTCTGGCTGTCATTGCTCTCTTTATGCTTGATAGGTTTATTGTATTCTATCTCTTCCTTTTTTTCTCTCTTTCTCTCCTGCGCTCATGCTCCGTTTCGGATGAACAGGAGTGCAGTGAGTGGCAGTGGAGGCCAAGTATACTGCAGTCTGGAGACACTCTCTCAATCCAGGAAGTTATGGAGGATGACATTGGGAACTATACTTGTGAGCTGCCCTTTGCAGGCTTCCTGGTGCGCCGGACAACTTACCTGAGCGTAACAGGTAATACTAATATGAGGCCCATCACTGGATACATTCTTTCACACACATGATAGATATAACAGGATAGTTAACACTCATCGAGGTGGCTGCGGTGAGAATGGGGAAAGAACAGGAAAGACCAGATTAATGTATGTATTTAATACTCTGTGCTTCTCCCCTCTTGAGGCTGTTTAATAAAGCGATTTCAGGGTGCTGTGTCTTCATAACGTTAACTGCAGTGATAAAGCACTTCATTACAGAGCTGTGACAGCGCAGCAGACCCACTTTACTGCACTCGCATGCACACACACTTAACTTCCATTATTTCGGTGACCTTCCAGCTGCTCATGCGCACACTCGAACTCGCACACAAGAACATGTACGCGCGAGCGCGCGCTTTTCCTGCAGATGCATGCGCATGCGATTAGCTTTATCTCTGTCATCCATTAAATCTAAATTCATGCTAGTAAGAACCGAACGATTAATTGGATATTAAATGGTCGGGTGCAATTAGCTAATCGTGAAAGGCGTTGGCCAGTGCATTTCATTTGTAGCGTGTTCACTGCATCAGTATTAATCATGCCAGCATTACTCAGCAAATGATCTATAGAACAAACCACAGCCACTATTGATGAGCGCGCTGGGAGTCCAGTGACCAGCGGCAGATGTTCCTGCTGAGTGTTCTGATAAATCACAGGCGTTTGCACAGTCCATATTAGTCTTCTTCTGAGCCGTGTACTCAAATGGGCATAATCTGTTCACTGCAATCGCATCAGTCAAGAAAATAAGGCTTAGCCGTCTGGGCTTAGCAACGCAGTCAGTTATGGAGCTAATTAGTGCACATATTATTGCACTGGAACAGGATGCGCAGGTAAAGGTTAAAATGTCTATAAACTATAAACTTGATTCTAAATTTATAGTGAAAACACTGTTCACTTTCTTAACATATCATCACTTTATAGCATGGTACCTGACTTTTAATGAGCTTTTAAAAATATAAATATCACAAAGTAATTATGGAAAACTGTTCGGTTAATTAAGGTGCAAATTTATTATCTTGTTAGGGATTTAATCATCATTGACTTGCAGTGGGAAAAGATGTGAGTTACAAACTATGCAGTGTATAGAAAAAAAAACAGTTTGTAGACACTTGACAATAAAGACCCATTCCACATATAGTCATTTTTTCCTGTTTTAATAACCTCCACTCTTCTGGGAAGATGTGAGGAGGCCTGGTGTGAAGTCAGCATTTTAGTTCATCCTAAAGGTATTTAGTAGGGTTGAGGTCAGAGTTTGATAGCAAGCAACTCAAGACCTTTCACTCCAACCCATGTAAATCATATCTTCATGGATCTTGCTTTGTGCAAAGGGGTTCGTGCACCCAGGTTTGGGTCTCCTAGTTCAAGTAAAGGGAAGATGTAATGCTTTTGCATCCAAAGACAGCCTATACAATTGTGTGCAACCAAGTTTGTGGTAACAATTTGGGGATGAACCACAACTGGAAAATTCAGGTCTTACCACTTTTGTCTATATGAAGCATATAAAGGTTGTAACTATCACATGATCTATTTGCAGTAGTATGTCATTATTTACACTTAATAGTCAGTCTAATATAATTTAGGTGTGTATGCACAAGGGTGGTGTTGGGTATGTAATATCAGTAGACATTTTCAAGAATGCAGCTTTATAAACTGAGGTATGACTACCCTGGGCTCAAGTTCACCTGATTCCCACTTGGACACACTTGGTCCCAATCACCACTGCACTATGTAAACACACTTTTAACACAGAGACTTTGCAATGTATTTGTTTAGCTCTGCTCATATATCTAGCATACTTGGCCTTTTAAAAAATTTGCTCATTTTGGTTTTAATTTTCATTTCTTAAACATAAGCTTGTCCGCTGAAAACCTGGTTGTATATCACTTGACTCCTTGCCTTATTCTGGATTCAGTTTTTGATAATGTGCTTGCTAGGCTTTTTTTATAGGAAGAATTCCAGTCAGTATATCAGCAATTCAGTACATTTACATTCACTGCATTTTGCAGATGCCCTTATCCAGAGCAACTTACATGTATCACATTTAAACAACTGTGAAGCTATTGTGTGAAGAGCCTTTCTCAGGGGCCCAGGAGTGGCAGCTTGGCGTGGTTGGGATTTGAACTAACAACCGTAAGATCCAAAGTCCAATGCCTTAAACACCAAGCTACCACCTCCTTGGTTTGGCAACAGTAAGTCAATATAAAAATAGATCACTGCCTTGACACAGAACCTGGTCCAGCTTTAAACAACCCTGTATATTTAAAAAGTAACTACTTTCAGTAATATCCAAAAGACACAAGTTTGTCTGCCCTATGCCGTACATGTAAATAAACAATGAGTAGCAATCATCATAAAGGCAAATTAGCTTCCTAAAGTCCTCAGCAATAACATTAAAAGGAAACTTAAGTGGAAAAAGCAATGGTGCCCACTAAACAGGAACACCACACAACATTTCATGATGTCCCTTTTGAACTCATGATGAGGAAAGTAAGGCAGAAGCAAATTTACACTAAAAAAGAGTTGCCGGATGACCTAAAAGCAACAGGGACATGAGTTTTACAGAAAACAATAAGCATTAACCACCCTGTAATCATTTTCATTCCATTTCTGCATTTAAAAAAAGCTCAGAAATGTATTAGATTTTTTTTTTCACAGATCAGAAACCTGTTAGAACGAAAGAAACAAAAAATTACTTTTGTGTCAGATTAGGAGAAGCATATTGGTATGAGCATCATACAATGGGGCTACTGTGTACATACTACTGTGCAATGCTTCTCTGCTCCATTACTGAAGCATTACATCCATCAAAAGAAGCATGAAGTGAGCAATGTGCCAGGACCAAACTGAGTAAGAGGAGAAAATGAGCATTTCAACCTAACATCAGCCACAAGCATAGAGATAAAATCATTAAAGACTGACTTCTAAAATGTAGGTGAAGCCAATCTCCTGACTTTATTAATTGAGGATTTTGAAACTGCAAGTCCATTAGCAGGACCCTTGTAACCTTAGGGAACGGAAGATGATTTTCCAAGATTAATAGGGCAAAGATTTTAGCCACAAAGCTCCAAAAACCTAATTACACCTTGCTGTGGATGTCTTAAAGCTGTAATTGCAAACAATGCAATGGACAGGATGCCTTTGGGCACTTGAACTAGGAGAGTCTAACCATTTCCAGCATGAAAATGCTACTGTGCTTAAAGTGGGTTGCATAAAGATATGGTTTACTTGGATTGGAGAGGAAGCCCCCTCACCCTGCATTAGTACTTGATTTTACTAATGCTCTTGTGGCTGAATGAACACAAATCTCCACAACCCAGTGGTGGGCCATGCATTTGGTACCTGGGACTTACCTGACTTAATCCACCTCTTAATACCACCACTATCATGTCGCAATTATAAAAATCATCGATACTTTACAAAAAAGCAATATAACAACGGGTGCATTACATAGAGGGAGAGGCATTTCACATATGGAGGGTGAATACCATTTTACTAAAGCAAGAAACCCAGTTAAGACAACTCCAAACCTCTACACTACAACCGCAACAGAATCAATATTTGTCTAATAACATGACAAAAACATTAAAATTTTAATAAAATACAACCTATTTACCAGAGATGCAACCTCATAATTTGCACAGCTCCTCAAAGGCTGTAATCCAGTGGTACCACTCGTATTCACTGGTCTGGAGGTGAAGAACAAACCCTTTCCCGGGCTGAGACACGCTGGGTTGGCTGACCTCTCCTCACGATTTCTAGCTTTTCTGGAAAATGTATTTTTATGTATGTCCGAGACCAAATTCTCTTCCTCCGTAGGCATAAAAAAGTGTAACTCTGATGTATTAATGTGTGCAGAGGGCTACACATGTGTTTTGCCAGTAGAACTTGGCTGTAACAGTTTCCCTCTGACCAACCAATCAATGGAAGGAAAAAAAGCTGACGCTATTCTGTGAGGGGAAATTGAAATCTGATTGGTTGAAGAAACAGACTCTTTTCTATTAGAGACTATGGTAAAAAGGCCTGCAGTACTGACTATGAAGGCCCTGGGCAGATTAGATTGACATGGCAGCACATAGAGGCTGAAATTTGATTGCACATCCACATAGACGTACTGGAAACAGTGCAGCCAAGAGGAACGCTACAAAATAAAGAGAAAAAAAACTGGTTGGGAATAAATTAATATAATTTAATGGAACAATTATTAGAATTTAGGTTGTAAATGTAGGTCAGTGCTTCTGATAGTGTTTAGGCCTGCAGAGAAGGCTTTGCTGGCCCTGACTGCCCACCACTGCCACAACCACATTCTAAAACTTAGTGGAACATCTTCCTAGAAGAGTGAATTATAACAAATGGACACTAAATGTGGTATTTGTTAAAAAGCACATACAAGTCTTTGTCCACAAACTTTCATCCATATAATGTATAAACCCTTTAATATAGTGGCAAATGGGTAATGTTTACTAATGAGATACAAATCCTGAGAGTTTAAAGGTTTGTATAGGCTTGGGACCAGAATCTTTAAAGAATGAGTTCTTATTCTAATTTATGATGTAATTGTAGATGCAAAAAAAAAAAATCCCTTATACATCCCTTGTAATGTGATGGCAGTGCTTTGCTGGACGTTGTGCAGTGCATTTATGTATGCACAAATTCGAACTAATGAACTGAAGTCATCTGCCTTTCTGTGAGCCATTTACCATACTGATGAATTCTGAACACACTGATGAACACACAAGGGAATTATGCTCTCCACAACCAGAAAACCGTGTAAGTTCATGCTCTGATGGTTTTCGCTGCTTGTAATCAAACAGATGGTCTGTGATTAACAGCAATAATCAACAGGTCCGCTGGTCACGTGATCAGTAATAGTAGACCAGGCGTATACACTGATTGTGTAGTTTGTGAGGAAAAGCAGTTTTTTTTGTTTTTTGACGTAAATCTGGATCACTGCAGCGTTATGAAGATACAATACATAACATTAGCATAAGGCTGAGATTAGTTGAATGTAGTCAAAGTTCCAAATGACTACAAAATGAAAGCAAATGTTCACGATTGACTGTACACACGAATGCGGCTTCTTTCCAGATGCCCGCCATTTTCGACAGCAGCACGCTTGCAGTAATTGCTCTGTTGTCTGTTCCTAGTGCTATATCGGTTCACTTGGACTTTTTTTTTCTTCAGTTTTCTTGTAAAGTCTGATGGCCTTCAGCCTGAGAAAAGTAACAGCTCAGAGACACAAAATGGCTTTCTTGTTCTTGAGTACATGCTGACAATCTATTATGGCAAACATGATTTTAGACCTTCAGGCTTTGTGTGCATCTGTGGTGTGTGTGTTTGTGTGTTTGTGTGTGTGTGTGTGTGTGTGTGTGTGTGTGTGTGTATGTGTGTGCGTGTGCAGGGTAGGTCTTTTTTTTACAATTCAAATTTAACATGCATATTTTCAATCTATATGCCAGGAAAAGATCTCAGACAGGATAAATGTATATTAGCATTATTATTCTATTTGTCATTATTATGCTATTTGTCCACAAACACACACACACACACACACACACACACACACACACACACACACACACACGCACACACTGTGGTGAAGACTGTTGTGAAAGAAAGTCAATCAGGGAGAAAACTGGATTAACATGTCACAATGAAGACAAAGAAATCGAGACTGCTCCTGTGTGTGTGTGTGTGTGTGTGTGTGTGTGTGTGTGTGTGTGTGTGTGTGTGTAGAGGGCACTGATATTATTAGAAGAGATAAATGTGAACAGAGGTGACTGAGTATGATTGACTATCATTTCCTATCGAATTACAGACATACGCCGACTCCCAACACACACTCCTTCGCTCACGCAAACAATAAACGATCCGTAATACTCTGAGGAGACTGCAGCATATCATCTACCATTACATGTGACACTCCGGTGTATTACTTGTTTTTGAAAGTTGCATATGGTCCAGTAAAGATAATTCGTTTTGAGAAAAGGTACGATTTGTTGTTTTCTTTTTTCCAAGTTAACACACATCACAATAAAAACAGACAAATTACCTGGACTAAGAGGACTGAAGTAAGAAGACTTCAGCGAAGAACACGAGAACATTGATTTGTTACTAATTAAGGGATCTGTAGTCCTACTTATCAACACTAACACTGCTTTGGTCTCTGCCACACTAAGAGTGTTAGGAGTCTAATTGCTTGTCTCCAAGCTTTACATGGGCGAAGATTCATGGAAACGGTGCTCGCGACGACGCACGCTGATGTACTTACACAATTTTGTTCTTTTTCTTCTGTGTGAAAGCTATTTCAGATTACACAGTTTCCATGGCCACCTGTGTGGTGACCATGCCAACAGCAGATTGGGACTGGATGCTGTGCATGTGCATGGATGTGTGTGTGTGTGTGTGTGTGTGTGCAAGAAGGCCCTGTGGAGGTGTGCCAAGGGCGATGCCAATCCTTTCTCTGATCCACACACCTTAGCCTGACGGTGCCCACGCTACTGAATCACCATAGAAACAGAAAGCAAAGTAAAGACACTTTTTTTGCTCAAGTTTGAGTTGTAGAAACAGCTTTTGGAGAAGCTGCGTTGGGGTTAGAGCAATACTAGAAAAATAAATGATCCTGCTCCTATATATAGAGCAGCATTAGAAATAAAATACCCCTGCTCTCCAGATGTTAGAGCAAGACTTCCACTGTGAGTACACCATCGTATTAGTCACATGGTCATACACTATATACACATACATATACACATATGCATATACAAATGTATTGGGACACCTGACTTTTCCAGCCATATGTGATTCTTCACAAACGGTTACCACAAATTTGGACACACCCAATAGTATAGAAAGCCTTGGGATGCTGTAGCATTCAATTTTCACTTCACTTCAACACTTAAACCTGTTCCAGCTGTTCCTCTGTGCACAAAGCTATCTCCATGAATATATGGTTTCCATGGGTTGGAGAGGAAGAACTTGAGTGGCCTGATATAGAAGTCTGACCTCAACCCTGTTGAGCACCTGCGAAATGAATTGGAGTGCTGACTGCACCCCCAGATCTCCTCACATCTCCTCACATCACCTATCAGTACCTGATTTTACTAACACCCTTGTAGCTGAATGAGCACAAATCTAACCCCAAAATCTAGTGGAACATCACCTCAGAAGAGTGGAGGTTATCATAAGAGCAAATGGGGAGTAAATATGGAACGGGATATTTAAAAAGCACATTCAAATTTTATGATTAGGTGTCCACAAACTTTTGTCCATAGAGTGTATTTTTGCCATGTGCTGATGATTCACCTTCAGCTTTTCCTGATGTTCCTTGTTTTGCAGGCTTCCCATGGTGCAGTGGGGTTGTGATCACACATACTTTACACGTGCTCACAACTCTACGCATCTGTTAAGTCTAATCAGGGCAAGGTGTGTGTGTGTGTGTGTGTGTGTGTGTGTGTGTGTGTGTGTGTGTGTGTAAGTGTGTGTGTGTGTACCTGTGTGTGTGTGAATCTGTGTCCTTAATCAGGGTGGAGTGTTATGTAATCATAATTAATTAAGGCTTAATTACAGAAGCTGCTAAATTCTTGCTAAGTGTCTAGACCCTTGAGCATGCACAGACACATACTACACACACACACACACACACACACACACACACTCACACAGACAGAGAGAGTGGAGCTCGAAACATCAATTAATGTTTAATACATCACACTTGTGTCTTTCCTTCATCTTGTGATGTTTTCGGCTTTTATTTCCGATCGGCGTGTTTGTCAAGAAACGCACGCACACGAGTAAGTCTCAGTAGAAAGATCTTGCTGTGGCAGTAAAACAGCTCCACAGGCTCGGGATGCTTCTCTAAAGTGGAACATATGCGCTTCTGTCGGCCACGGCGTACTCCCCAAATAGCTCCTCGTGTCTTTTGAAGCATCAAATGTGCCCTATTTTCTGTAGTACGAAACACAGTTAAAGGATGGGGCACAGCTTGTAGCGTTCTGCTTGCCAGCGAGCTTGCACCTTACTTAAGTGTAGGGCCAGTTCACGAATTACAGCGCGGAATACGGCGTCAAAGTGTGTGATTGTGTTTTTAAAGGCGTGCGTATGCCGCATAGGTGTGTACTGATCTACTGATGGAAAAAGGGCTTTGCGGCAACTTACAGTATGAGATCAGATGTATTATTTGTCCCACACGGCACACACACTTAAGAGGAAACTCAGGCAGTACACAGCTGAGACGGTTCTATTTCGCCCAGTGTGTGTGTGTATATGTGTGTATGGGAAAATGAGCTGTGAATCTCAGAAGGAGTCTGTACTATAACACTTCTCCTACTCTCAGGCTGTCAGTCACAAACTGTATGAACAGTCTGAGAGTGCCTTGGTATATGTGTGGTGTGTGCATGCTATAAAGACAGCACTCACTCCGTCACTCACTCTCTCACACTCTCTCACACACTTACAGACTGGAAAGTAGAGGTTAAATAGAGGACCACCCCCCTTTTTTCTCAGTAGATTCCATCCTGCTGCGTCTAACCGCTCCCCCACAGTGTTGGCTCGCACTCCTCTATCTTTCCTCTCCTCTGCTTGTGCATGCCATCCCCCCATCACACCCCTCCCTTGTTCCTGAGCCAGCCCACACTGCTGCTTTTTTTTTCAGCTCTCTCACCAGGAACGAGAGAAGCGGACACATGAAAATCGTCTCGCTTGTCCCACTGTCCCTTGAGGGACTGGAAGGGGGTGGGGGTTCTGCATTCGTTATTAATGCATTATGTTGATGAGAGCATTTAGCATATGGGTTGCGGTTCTTTTTTAGGGAGTCCTTATTAAGGAAAAATACGGATGTGTTCACTGTGCAAACGTATTATTCTTCTGCCATTTCATTTCCGAGACTCATCACGTTGCTTTTGCTTGCCAGATGGAAATATTGCGTTTTTTAAAAACGAGTAATAGCACGGGCCCTAATTACACGCCGTAGTTCAGAGTACTCGATTGAAATGTGATGTTTTCCATTTGACTGCACTACTTTACCCAAATTGTCCCCAATTATGCTTATGTCCCATGGGTTGAGCCTCTGTGCATTATAACAATTCTGTATTTTCCAGCCATTGTGTCAGAAAGAGGATGAGATGGAGCTTTTCAATTTCGAGTATCCTGAGAGACTTGTCACATGCTTGACCTTTAAAACTTGAATATTGTTGCTTCGAGTGTTAGTAATTTAACTAACTTCGTCTCAGGTTGTTTCTTTAAAGGAGCGATTGACTATTCCATCAGACTTCTTGAGCTTTTCGTGATGGTGCTGTAAAAAAAAATAAGGCAGGCTTATGATAAGAAAACTTTAGAGAAACATGAAAGGCATGTGTTTGAGCGCATTCGTCTAGCTCCCCCCGAAAATGCTGCCTGGAAAATACGTGCTGTGGGTCAGGGTTATGATGAGAATATATTCCACCAGAGTAATTCATTAATTTGCTGCTTGCCAGCCGCCACTGGCTCGGACTAATCTGGCGGGAAGGGCCAGTGCGCTTTCTGCCAGCGAAGGAAAATTGGATTTTGGATGAGCGATCACACGGCTTAAAGCTCCACCAGTGCCCCTGTCTGTTAACCACACACCACATCACAAGCTCTCAGCTCAAAGGCTGTCTAGAGTTACGCACAGGACCCATACACCAGTGCCTATAATACACCTGCTCTTATTTCCTCTCTCTTCCCCCCTGTTACGCCGATTCGTTTGCACACACGCACGCATGTGCAAAACCTTCACACGTCCCGTAACCTCCCTGGATTACACAATGCACATGAGCAAACGCACAAGGAGCAACGCAGTTTGTTGCATTTGCATGTGCTCGAATGACTGGAACTGAACAAATAAGACTGGAGCAGTCTCAAGAGAGCAGGACATACAGAGAGAGAGAGAGAGAGAGAGAGAGAGAGAGAGAGAGAGAGCGCTGAGCTGGGCTGAAGGGAATGACCTGTAATTTGCAGACTGCCTACGCAGCGAGAGAGATTCTAAAGCGTTGATAGCGAGTGAGTGTGTGACAGCGCGTGTTCCAAATGGACAGAGAGGAGCAACGCATAAATATCAGCGGCGCATTTGCTTGTGATTTAGAATGCGCTTGACTGAAACTGGTTATATAAAGGAGACAGTACAATGTGATACTGTGTGATACTGATGGTCAGTCTAACCATGTGTTTGTGTGTGTGTGTGTGTGTGTGTGTGTGTGTGTGTGTGTGTATATGTGTTTGTGTGTGTGTGTGTGTGTGTGTGTGTTTGTGTGTTTGTGTGTCTGTGTGTATTTTACAGCCCCTCGGACTGAAGATCCTCCGAAGATCCTGTTCCCTTCTGAAAACAAACTCATCACCATAGACATGCAGATAGGTAAGAGTGACCTCTATCTATCTATCTATCTATCTATCTATCTATCTATCTATCTATCTATCTATCTATCTATCTATCTATCTATCTATCTATCTATTACAAAATAATATTGATTGTATTTAAGTGGTTTCCTTTTAGGTGCTAGGGTGAAGGTTAGACTGTTCTTGTGGGCGTAACGTTATATAGTGTGAGAGAGAGAGAGAGAGAGAGAGAGAGAGAGAGAGAGAGAATATGATGAGATAACCAAAGGTTAGACAGCTGTATTAATAGCCTAGTGTGGAGCGAGATTTCTGTTTGCCTTCACAGCAGCTCCGTGTGTTCATGTGTAGGAGTGGGGAATCTCTAGTGACCTCACAATCTGATGCGATTCGGATTCAGAGTGCCACAATGTCATTATAAATAGATTCCTTGTGCATTTTAATGTATCTTGGATTGCGCTGTCTGGAGCTGACATTCTGATTTTTTTTTCCAGCATGGCCAACTGCAATTTTGAAACAGAACATTATTAATATCAGACACTAGGTGTTTTTCTAGCACACAACTGAACACTTGATAAATGTTTTAATTGTCCAGGTTAAAAGAAAGGAAAATTAGCATTTCCAACATTTCAGGTTTAAGGAGGTGTAGTAATATTATTAGATGTGCAGTTGGGAACTGCTTCACGACACAGTGGATGGTGAAGTTTTAGGTAATGTTGCAGTAAAGCACAGTATTTTTTATTTATATATATTTTATGTATACTTTTTACAAAGCAGTTGTCTAAGGCCCACACTGCACAGATTTTTTGTTGTTGCTCAAAGTGAAGAGGAACAAGAGTGCATTAAATCATATTCTTCATCATCATCAATACCATTTATTTTACATAATTATCCTCATCTTTTCATTACTATTAGTATTGTTTGTAGAGACTTTGTTGTGGACCAAAAAGCTTTTAAAATCTGTCCTTCTAACAAGAAGCACACATATATATATATATATATATATATATATATATATATATATATATATATATATATATATATATATATATATATATACTGAACTTGTCTGTCCAGCACATCCCACATATGCTTGATTGGATTTAACATCTCAAGCTCTTTTTCATATTTCCCGAACCACTTCTGAGCAATTTCTGCTGTGTGGCAGAGTGCAGTATACTCCTGAATTAGAGCACTGGCCTGCAATAATGTTTAGATACTGTAGGTGCTTATATCTACGTAAATGCCAGGATGCCAGATTTCCCAGCAGAACTTTGCCTGGAGCACCACACTGCCTGCTTGCCTTTTTTTTCTCACAGGTGGCTTCTTTTCTCCAGATAAGTGATACGCACTTCCATATGATGTAAAAGAAACATGGTTCATCAGACCAGGCTGTATACTATCACTGCTCCTTGATCCGGTTCTGATGCACACATGCCTGATGTAGCTGCTCTCAAAGGTGTACAGGAGTCAGCATGGGTGCTCTGACTGGTCTTAAGCTATGCAGCTTTATACACAGGAAGCAGTGATGCACTGTGTGTTCTGGCACCTTTCTATCACAAAAAGCATGAACCTTATTTAGCAATGTGTGCTGCAGTAGCCTTTCTGTAGCTCTGCAGCACACAGGAAAGCCTTTACTCCCCATCAGTGTGCCTTGTTTGCCCATGACATTGACAAACCCCTGCATCTAGTAACCCGACCCTGTAACAAAACTGCTACTGAAACGGAAAGTAAGCCAGCAGACCCCTGCCTCTCTATGCACCTCAGGGTGTGGAAGGAATAAAAAACTAAACCCTGGAACACCCTGTTTTAGAAATTCCTACGCTCTCTGCATCGGCTTCCTGTAGCGGCCCGGATCAGATTTTGAAACGCCGATGCTTCCTTGCAAACCAAAAGTGGACACCTCTACTGTACAGCACATATCTCAAGCCACACCAATCCCTCCAATCCTTAACTACTGCTCAACTAATCCCACAATCTCTTTTTTCTAATTATAGTCTCCTCCAGCGGAGTTGTTGACTGATAATGTTCATAGTCTGTGACCTGAAAAATCAGTATCAGAAGGCATTTATAGATAGAGACTTCAAAGCACATTTGTAAGTCATTCTGCATAAAGGCGTCTGCTGTAATTGTAAATGTTAAGTTGTTCAGATACTTACTTCACTTGCCTAATCTAATTCACCCCTAATATCTCTCATGTATCCAACCCCTAATGTAATTAGACAATCAAGGTTCAACCTTCACTTCATTTGACAGTAGTTTTAGTATAAGGCTGATCAGTGCATATTGCTTTTTAATTAGGTATAAAAACACTGAAGTTTATATAGTGAATAATAATTCAAGTTAGCATAATCATAATACATTACTGAGTTCCCTTATCACATCTACTAAATATTTGCCAACATAAATCTATCGAAACACATGTTTTTTGGGTTAAATGGCCCTTGATATAGGAAACAGTCTCTGAGTAATTGCATGTTATGCAATTGCATGTTATTTATGTATCTGGTTATAATACATGTGAGAAATTCACTTCCTATAGCCACTTACTGTAGTTATGATGTTTCTGGATATGAAGATTAAATGCCATTTTATAGGGCATACAGTGACTCACTTACTGTCCACTTTATTAGAAACACTCATGCAATTATTCAATCATGTGACAGCAAAGCAATGTATCAAATGATGTAAGAAGACAAAAGCTTCAGTTAATGTTTACATCAGAAGGAAAATGGTGTGAGCTCTGTGACTTTGACCGTGGCATTGTTGATTTAAGTATTTTTTGAAAACTGCTGATCTCCTGGGATTTACACATATAATACATACTGTATCTCTAGTATGTGTATCTTTTACACTGTTTGGCAGACTCTGTTATCCAGAGCAACTCACGATTGTTCTATTTATACATTTGAGTTGTGGGTTAAGGGCCTTGCTCGTGGGCCCAGCAATGGCATCTTACTGGTGCTGGGTCATGCAGTCATGAGTTCATGACGTTCCAATCTGTAGACCACTCTCATGTTTTCTGTGTGCACCAGTATAAAATGATTATTTCTGACCTTGTTATTATTTGACATTTAATTTTTTCATTAGAAGTGAATTACTGAGCAACACAAGAATTTTGAGGATGAATTTAGACTGTAATTAATATAAACAGTCTGCTACAATGGCTCAGGACCACAGGTTGCATTTAATCACATATCACAGCACACCTTAACAATGATGAACTTTATAGAATCGACATTCGGTGCCACCCAGATGAGGATGGACTCCCTTTTAAGTCTGGTTTCTCTCAAGTTTTCTTCCTAGTACTTAATCTTAATCTTAGAGTTTTTTCTTGCCACAGTCGCCACTGGCTCACTCATTCGGGACAAACGCATACATTCTTTTATTACCGCTTTACCTGTTTACCTTTTGAGACAACATCCATTGTTAAAAGAGATATACAAATTTTAAAAAAAGTAAAAAAATAAATATTGAATGCATAAACCAAGTATATGAAATCTTATATTTTTTATTAAAAAAAAAAGAATTGGCATTTAAGATCGGACGATATTTTCGCATCCTTGTATTTGTCTCTGTGTTTGTGCGAGTGACGAGTTTTTTTATATCATGGGCTGAGATCATCACATAGAGCTTATAAATGCAAATCCCCCAACAACATTGGCCTTGTACAGTGCCGAAATCTTTAGCAGCATGATTCGGGATAGAGGCGCATTATTGTGTGTGTGTGTGTGTGTGTGTGTGTGTGTGTGTGTGTGTGTGTGTGTGTGTGCGTCCATATGCGTGTGTGTGTGCATGTGTGTTGGACTGAGGCACGTCTGTTTGTTTGGCCAGGAGTCAGCATGTGTGTGTTGCCTGTGAGAGCAGATTGGAGCATATTGCGCAGACTCTGGCCATGTTCTGTCTTCAAAGCGAGGGGAGAAAACAGGACAGCACGGAGACTCCGAAGCCATACACACGTGATGCCTCTGGCACTGCCAGTCGTTGGTCTGAATGTGAGCTGTTTGTGTGTGTGTGTGTGTGTGTGTGTGTGTGTGTGTGTGTGTGTGTGTGTGTGTGTGTGTGTGTGTGGTTCTGTCTGTCCCACCGTATGCCTGTCCACTTTCTGGCTTTGCGTTCTCTGTCACACACACACACACACACACACACACACACACACACACACACAAACACACACACACATACACTCTCACTCTCTCTCTCTCTCTCTCTCTCTCTCTCTCACTCACACACACACACACACACACACACACACACACACACACACACACACACACACACACACACACACACACACACACACACACACACACACACACACACATGCACACAAAAACCTCTCCCTACCTCAGATAAGAATAGGTGTAAGCTCCCAGTGACATCTAATTACACAGAGCAATGGATTACAGAGGGAGAAAGAGGTTCGAAGAGACATTGGAGGGAGAAGAAGCACGACAGAATTAGCGAATAATTGGCGTGGCTCTGCACTGACTCATACACCAGGACATTCAGAGTTGTATGAAAGCAGAGTGCTCCTTGTCAGCTGTATAATGCTGGTAAGAGCACTTTCTTTCTCTCTCTTTCTCTCTCTCTCTTTCTCAGTCTCTCTCTTTCTCTGCCATATAACTCTCTGGTTAAAATCTGAACATTTATTGCTGTGAGGGTAATAGACTGGCATTATATAATAAACTTTGCACTCTGTGCCTTGGTGTTAAGGAATGAAAAATGAACGCTGGAGATAAGTCATTTTTGGAGTTGAATGATGGAGAGAATGAGCTTTGGCTGAACCCATCATAGCATTATTAGTGGCCGCCAGGGAGAGCTTGCTGTTGCACGTGCTTGCATGCATGTGCACACACACACACACACACACACACACAACCAGGTAGTCAAAACTGCATTCAGGTTGTCACTCAGTACAAATTTTAAGGCACATATAGCAAATTATACAGTAGGTTTGTGAATGCATTGTTTAGCTTTAACAATTGGCATGTTTAAAGCGAATATAGATAAGAATAAGATGCATTTTTGTTTCATTTGTTTGTTGAGTTTTTTCAAAAAGCTTGCCTGAATCAGTGTCTATTTGAGACTAGATCTAATCTGGAAAGGAATCCCCTCGAGTGCAGAAGAAAAAATTAGCATGCAAAATGGTTTTTACATTTATATGACGTGTGTGTGAGCCCGAAGCCCATGAGCGTGAAAGGTGCAGGTTTCATGCTTACAGCACAAACAGACATACGTTTATCAGTCATGCCTGGTCACCGTGGTTTAAGCTGAAGGTTAGGCAGTTTTGAATTGAGGAATCAGATCTAAATAGATAAAAAAATTATTACAGGCAGGTACAAAGAAAAATAATAACTGTGTGCGAAGATAAACACATCTTAATTCTGATATATACGTTTTTTTTTTCTCCACGCCAGTGTTCCCATGAATACAGGGTTCATCCAAAATTACTTCTGGTGCTGCTCAATCCCTCTACAGATTTAAACCTAAATACAGACACAGTTCCAAACACACTCATATAATGCCATAATGTTATACCCTGGACTCTATTGTATAAAGATTGTATTAATAGCAATATAAAATATATTGCAACAAACACAATAAGAATTTCATTTTAAATTGATCCAGGTGTGCCAAGTTCTGCAAATAAATTGTGATCATGAACAGGGAACAATATTGGCCACAATATCACAGAAAGAGCTGCATGTGTGCCAGTAGTTAATGCAGAAATATGTCTCAGCTGTGACTGACAGGATGAGTGACAGCCGGGGGGCATTTCAGTAGAAAGGACTGTGAGAGAGGAAACCTAGCTCACAAAAGATCAACAAAATTATTAAAGCTGCCCTATATGCTTGTAACAAAGCTTAATATGATACAAGTAATAATGGCACACAGCTGGTTGAATTTTTGGAGAGCTGGTTTATTAGGTGCGTCTATCTTTTCCCTAAACTCATTTGCTCTGTTTTCCAAAGGCATACAGGTACACAATTACTATGCACATTCGAATGTTTCCCTTATCTCATACACCAGTAAACCACAGCCAATTAAGGACCACCGCTGACCAAGTATTACTTGGGTGGTGCGTGAAGAGGCGCTGATTCTATAGTGCAGTACAATATTAATAGGCTAATACCATATGGTGTGTAATTTAGTTTTTTAATTAAAATAACCCACAAAAAATTGAGTTTGGTCTTTTTCTGTAGCATCCAACCTAAATGTTTCTCCGCTCCATATACACTATATGGACCAAAATTTGTTTACACCTGACCATAAGAATCGTATGTACTTTGTGAACATTCCATTCCACATTTAGTTCCCATTGATGGTTATAATAACCTCCACTCTTTTGGGAAGATGTTCTTGATTTTGGAGTGAGTGCATTCCAATTTATCCCAAAGGTGTTCAGTAGTTTTAAGTTCACAGCTCTATAGCAGGCCACCCAAGATCTTTTACTTCAACCCATATATACCCAATAGAGTTGGGACAGGGACAGGGACATCGTAATGCTTTGACAGGTTCGGGGCTTCTAATTCAAGTGAAGGAAAAAATGAATGCTAGCTCATCCAATATACTTTATTCTTTGTTCTAATACTTTATACTCCATATAGTGTATCTTTTTTTATATTTAACTACTGTAATGCTTATGAAGCTATTTTGTACAGTTGAGCAGAGATTATTTTCAAGATATCAAATCAAATCAAATTTTATTTGTCACATACACATACATACAGAGTATGACATGCACTGAAATGCTTTTTCACTGCATGTCATATTACTAAATGTATAAGGAAATTGAGATATCTATTTCCTTATACATTTAGTAATAAAGCGGGAAAGCCATCTACAGTAGTTTAGTGCTATACTCTTCTTACTTGATTGAGAATTGAATTAATAAGATAATATTTGTGTGTGAAATAATCTAGTAGGCTCATGATTATACTCTTAGAAAGGCATAAGATTTTTTGAAGTAGGTTTCATTACAACCAAGACTACAACTAGTCAAAAAGACTAATGAATCGATTTTACGAAAGTAAACATGAATGTATAGTCATTGGTTTTGTTCAAAACTAGCTGAAAAAAAGTCCAATACAACTCAATCACCCAAAAAAAACCCAACAACATATGTGTATCTATTAAATCGAGACCTCCCAAAGGCAAGCTCAACACTATAACTTTCTAAATTTAAGATGATTGACAGGCAAGTAGAGACATCAGCTTGTCCTAATTGGCTTGATGTTCCTGATCTACTTTTTTTTTCTGGACCCTGGGATAGAAAAGGAATGGATGTTTTTTCCTTTCAGCTGATGTAAGAACTGGAATATGATATTATAATTCTGATTTAAATATCAGTAAGTCGATGATCCCACCTTTACCTGGGTAACTCGACCCCCAGTGTGAAATATTGTGGCGATGGCAGACAATGGCAGCAATTTACTTGTTAGGGCATTTTTAATTGGTTCAATTTAGAAAGTAGATGAGATGAGATGAGATGAGATGGTCACAGGTGAACAGGAAGCCCTTTTTTCTGGTAACATTATTTCTTTGTCTGCAGGCAGCTCAAAGACTGAATTAAATATAAATGTCAACAAACTCTTAGAAGACTTTTTTTTTAATCAACACCATAGACAGCCAGTGAAATGGAACAATTTAACAACACATAGTGAAGGAAAAAGTTGGAAAAATTCCCCCAAATTGGAATAAAGTGGTACTTCTATGGTTAAGGTTCCCTGCTCGATGTAAGTCCAAATCCCACTACAGCCAGACAGTCACTATTGGGCGCTTGAGCGAGGCCCTTAAACCTCAGGCTGTATGCTTGGGTTGTGTTCGGCCTTATTTGTGTGGTACTTTGGAAAAAAACAATCTGCAAAATGAATCAATGGAAATGTCTCCATTTGCACAGTAGCTCCTTCCTGCTATCGTTCACATGCCAAGATCTATTGCACTTTAAAACATTTGTGTTTTTAAATGTTTTTTAGACGCTCATGCGAAGCTCTCGGTATGTGGATGAGGATTTTATACATGCAGAATCAATATCGCACACTGCATCATGCCTGCAGCAATATTCTGCTGAGAGAGAACCATCACACAAACTCACAACCACACAAAAGCTACAGCAGGAAAATAAATAGCACCGAAAGGGAAGGAAAGAAAAGGAAGACGGAAAGAAAAGAGAAGAGACATGCTTGTGGTCCATAAGAGAGAAAATAGAAAAGGGAACTCGCACCGGAGCCATTTGCTGGCAGTGAAATGTGAGTCATGGTGAAGGCGAGAGAGAGAGCAAGTAAGACGAAATGAAAACAGGAGAGTGGAGGAGGGAGGTCACAGGAAAACTCTCGCTCACCCGCATGTGCCGCGTTCGTTTGATTTAAATCAAATTAAAATTCAATTAAACCCAAACGAGTCTCTTCTCTATTACCTCTCGAAGGAAGTTAAGAGATGACAATGCACAGGGACACGCAAACACACACATACGCACACATTTTACATACACGCCAACACACACATTCACAGGCACACACACCAATAGCAGCGAGTATGTGTTTGTGGCGCTATTCAAAGGACACTTAATATTAATCACACTCTCCAAAAATAATACTGTTGTTGCTTAGCAACAGCCTGGCCTCCTCAGGAGATGAAGGAATTTCTCTAAATAAATAGTGATCCTGCACAACGTTGGCCGCAACATTACAGAAAGCGCCACACACACACACACACACACACACACACACACACACGCCACTAGTTAATACAGAAGTGTGTCTCGGCTGTGATTGATAGTGAAAATTTGAGGACCACTGCATTTTAACAGATACGGTGAGCAGGACACGTAGAGCAAGACAGAAAGATAAGAAAGAATGACTATCTGTATTCCTAATATGTTAAAAAAAAGGTAAAAGGTATGCACACATACAGTATATATACAGTATACATTAAGGTGCCATTTTTTAGCTTCGTAACTACACACAATTTCCCCGCTATCAGTTAAACCAGCCCATACAGTGGCATTTTGTAAGAATAGAGTTTTCTAGGTTTATAAACAGTGACCACCATGAGACATCAATAAGGTGTCATAATACTGCAGTGCTGCTGAGTTGTACTCGTATCAGGCAAATACTGTATGATATTTTATTAGTATTATTTGATTGTGTGATGCAACTTGTGACACTTGTGTAACGTGACAATCATATAACCGATAAATGTAATGTTTGTGATATACACATTGCGCAGTAATGCTGTCCACTTATACTATGTGTACAAAACTTTGTGGACACCTGATCATAAGATTTGTATGTGCTTTTAAAAACCTCAATCCACATTTAGCCCTTATTTGGTGTTAGAATAGCCTTCACTCTTCTGAAAAGATGGTTCACTAAATTTTCTCAGTAGCTCAGTGGTTAAGGCATTGGACCTTGGATCGGAAGGTCACAGGTTTGAATCCCACCGCCACCAAGGCTATAACCCTGTAGAGCTGTAAGTTGCCCTGGATAAGGGAATCTGCCAAATGCCATAAATGTGTTAATTAATTCAGGTACTGATGTAGGTGAGGTGAGGACGATCTGGGGTGCAGTCTGTGCTCCAAAAAGTGTTCAGCAGTGTTAAGATCAGAGCTCTATAGCAGTCCACTGAAGATCTAACACTCTGACCCATGAAAAGCATATCTTCATGGAGCTGACTTTGTACACAGCGGTTTTGTAACGGCGAAACAGGTTTCAAATGAAAAGAAAATGTAATGCTAAAAAAGACAAAAGTACAATTGTATGCCTCCAACTTTGTGGTAACAGTTTGAAAAAGAACCACATATGGCTGAAAACTTCAGGTGTCCCAATACTTTTGTCTGTACAGTGTGTCTTTTTTGCCCTCAGGCAAGTGCACCTGCGTTGATAGTGAATTATTGTGTCGTGTAGCTTAAACAGCAGAGATGCTTCTGCTTATCTGGAAAAACCCTCCGTTTTTTTTTTTTTTTTACATTTGCTCAGCCATGGATGCAGAGATATAACTGAGAACACTTGAATACATTATTCAGGATGAACAGTTAAATAAATACAAATACAGATGGGAATACAGAGGCACATGCTTGTTATTTTTATTATTGTTATTATATTTTTTTTCCAGCAAGCTCACCAGAAAGATTTACATAATATCTGGTTTAGGCTTGGAATTGTTCATCAGGGATCCAGTTGGAACACCCTGTCCCCATTGACCCCACCCACTTTATGCCATTCTTGGGTCCCTGCTTTATATTCAGTTTCCATCTCACACTTACTACGTTCGGTCTAATGTGTCACATGCCTTCTTCTCTGACTTAGTTCAGTATTCTCAGATTCCTTTCACATCTGTCTACCTTAGGCTCCTTATCTCACTCTCAGCCACTGGTCACACTCTCCTTCCTGTCACATACTCAATCCTCTGACTTACTTGACTCACCCTTATTTCTCCGATTTACCCCATAACCTCCTGTCATATATAAATCCTTATCTAATCATCAACTGCCTGTCTCACTGTTAGCTCTTTAGTTGTTTCATGCGCAAATGCACACAATCAGTTCGTAGTTCATGCCCAGATTTCTCACCACACTTTTGTCTTACCTATGGTTCTTAAAAGTCCATGTCCACACTAATTAGTTTTTGTTTGAAAAACGCATATTTTTTCTCTTTTTCTTCACTGAGACGGCGTTTATATAGTCAAAACAGCTTTTTGGAAAGGCTCTTCAAAGTGGATACATTTGAAAATGCTGTTTGCACATCGCAGTACTGTGAAAACAGAGGCTTTTGAATACGATTGTGAATTTTGAATCATGTGACGGTGCCTTTCCTCGACATTGCCGCAAAGTTTCAAAGAGCCGGAAAGTAAATAAACATCGGGCAAAAACAACGCAGTTCAAAGCGTCTTATGTTTTACTGTGTTATAATTGAAATTTAAAATAAAATCATTTTAAACTTTAATATGAATGTGGATAATTTGTACATGGAATCTCAATTTTTCAAATTTATCCGGATTATTGTAGATGTAACTTCATCTTAGCTCCACAAATCACCCTAAGCTCCCTGCAACCCCCTTTTCTATATTTCTTTAACTTACCTAATGTCTCACCTACGACTCAGCCTCTCACTCAATTCCCCTGTTTGGCCTCAGCTTCACGTCTCACCTCAGCTTCCCCATCGTTCCCTTATCTCCCTGTCTCACCTGGAGCTATTTGCTCTCAGCCTTCTATCTCACCAATTCCCTGTTTCACCCTCAAGTTCCTTTCTTATCCTCATCTCTCGTTCTCAACCCCCAGTTCCCTGTCTCACCCTCTGCTGTCTCTCTGTTCAGGCCCCATGAGGCTGTAGCTCTAATCAAGCACATGCTCCTATCAGAGCCAACATGACCTTTCAGGTGCTGGCACTTTCTGGCATGACCTTTCAGAGTGAATGGCTGAGCGCGAAGCTGAGACTAATGTGCACTGTAATGGAGGATAATGTGAACCGCTGCTCAGAGCTGCACATTCTCTACGTGTGAGAGTCGCACTTATCCATTGCTTCTCTCAGCATCACAATCACACACACTGCTGTTTCAGTGCAACAAACTGGCCTCTGTTTTTGCTCTGCATCCCTCTTTTTTATTCACACTTTCTAGTACTCTGTCTATTTCTTTCTTTTTCTGTAAAACTGTTGAACCCCTATTTCTTAGTATTGTATTTTATATTGCTGTGCTTTGTGTTTACTTGTTTTAGCAAATTTAATAACAGCATTAATTATTGTTTATACATGCAGTATATTGTGTAATATAATGTGCATTGCTTTGTGTAATACTAAGCGCTGTGCATTGTGAACACCATATTCAGATTCCTATATGCTTTTGTTGATAATCACAGGCGTGCACACACACACACACACACACACACACACACATAAACCCGCATGCTCAAATACATGCTCATATACACTGAAACTCACCCAGAGTTGAAGTGAGACACAGAGCACGGCTCAGCCAGTCATCCAGAAAATGGTGAGTGTTACACATGCTCGAGCAAACTGCCATTTCTTATTTTTGTACCCTGACTGAAGTCTCAAAGAGTAATCCAATCGTATCAGGTCAAAATTGGGACATCAGACCCTTACATGGAGCTCTGCGATAAGCTTTCGTTTTTATGGAGAGTTTGAAATAAAAGGGTGTTTCATGAAATGTCGGGTGGAGGAATGTTATTGAACTTGTTTTTAGATGGCAACATTTTACAAACCGTAAACAGATTAGAGCAGCTGTAGATACTGTGCATAAGGAAAAAAAAAAACAAAGACATATGTTTCTAATTACAAATGAAAAAAGAAATTCACGAAACTGACTTCAAGATATAGTGACTGCCTGCGTTCAACCTGGCAGGTAGAACTTACAATTAAGTGCAGCCCATAGTAATTAATGTGTCCTTGTTGCCGCTTGTGTGTGCAAAGCCGCAGTGCAGATGGGACCTCAGCTGGGCCCCCGTTCTTAAGCAAAAGTAAATAAAGTAATGCACAAAGAGAGGCTGCGAAACAATGAACGCCAGTTCAATTTAAAAAAAAGAGAGAAACAAAAAACCAACACAATCCGTGTAACATATCTAGAGCACTAGGATGGAGTGGTATGAGACTGATCTCCCGCTGCTCAATTCCCCGCGTGAAGCTAGGGTTTGATGACAGGCCCACTGAGAGACGAATGAGAGAGAGAACGAGCGAGTGGAGGGGTGAGGAAGGGGGGTTAAGAGAAAATAGGAGAATGAGAGAGTGAGAGAGGGAGCTAAAGAGGCTGTGGGTTGAATGCCTACGGGAAATGGCCCGCCGATGTGCTTATATTACACTGACTTTAGATTCATCTTGGAGATTGAAGCCGATTCTCGAGGGAAATGATGTCTGCCTGTGCGTGGGGCATCTCGTCTTCGATTCCGGCTATGGAGAAGAGCTGCAGGGTGCTTAGCGAGAAAAGAGCAGTAGGTGTGTGTTTTAGAATGGGAGCTAAAGTGGGCCTATGTTCCCCATTCACCTGGCCAATATTGAGGTTATTACTCGATATGTTGAGGCTGCGTAAAGCAGGCTGTGACAGGGACTCTATTATGTCATCAGAAAAGAAGGGATCAGCGGAGGACAGGGCATGAAAGGAGGAGTGGAAGAGTACCTGCTCCACAAGAATGCATATCTTTGCAGCTAATTAAAGCTTCTCATTGAGGGGCAGGGCTATGGAACAAAGGGAGAAAAGAATAGATAGAGGAAGAGAGAGAGAGAGAGAGAGAGAGAGAGAGAGAGAGAGAGAAAGAAAGAAAGATAGAAGCAAATATTACAGCCCTTTAAACCACACTACAGTCAGTGAAGCAAAAGGGATGGCATTTTACACCCTCCAACCCTTGTTCTTTGTTTCTCTTGTTTCTTCTTTTTTTCACTCGCTCTCCTTTTTTCTTCTGTTCCTGTCTAACGTAATGAGTGCATAATTGTTTTGCGCATAAGAGCACTTGTGGGTGTCTGTGGTGTGTGTTATATGGTTAAGTGAAAATCCAGAGCTTTTCGAGTTTGCTCAGTCAGAGCAGTGACTGTGCTGTGTGGGTAAATGGAGCGAAGAACAGACAGCAAAGTCTTTAGCACACAGAGAATTACTGGCATGTCACACACACACACACACACACACACACACACACACACACACACACACACACACACACACACACGCATATAGCCACAGTTAACACTTCTCAGTGAGGAGTACAAGCTCCCCCTCATGGCTGTCTTATGTATTTAAAACAGTGTCATGGGTCTGTGCTAGAACAGGGATCTCTGAGCATCACTCTCAGACTCATCTGCGTTTTTAATTCTCCGACTGTACATTCCAACCAGGTCTTGATTCTTTACAAAGGACAAAACAAAGAATTACTTCTCTGTTATTGTATTGCCATGATGACGTTTATGATTCTTGACGTCTCAATAAAAAAAGAATCAAAAATAGATAAGCAAAAACATATACCATTGTTAAATGAAATTGGACTTTTTTCTAAATATCACATAAATAGATGGTAAAATGGAAAAAAGTCAATGGTAAAATTAAAAAGAAAGAGAGAAAGAAAGAAAGAAAGAAAGAAAGAAAGAAAGAAAGAAAGAAAGAAAGAAAGAAAGAAAGAAAGAAAGAAAGAAAGAAAGAAAGAAAGAAAGAAAAAAAAGAAAGAAAGAGAGAAAGAAAGAAAGAAAGAAAGAAAGAAAGAAAGAAAGAAAGAAAGAAAGAAAGAAAGAAAGAAAGAACAAACGAATAAATGAATAAATTTGACTTTTTCTAAATATCACTTAAACTGAGAAAACTATTAACTTTTAAAAAATATATTTAAATAAATACAGTAAAAGGAAAATGTTTTATGAATAGCATGAGTAAAAAAGATGATTCAAAAATGTATATCTTAAATGTACCTAGTTTAGGATTATTGTATGATGTATGTTCAGTTTCAAACAGCTGAAAGGTTCATTAAAATAAATATTTAAATTGTTGGAAAAAAAAGATTTTAAAGAAATTAGTTTTACTTTTTCTAAATATCACTTCAAGTTAAAATAAATACAGTATGGATGAACAGAAAAGGTGATTAAACTACCTACAGTATGGTAACATTACTGAGACATTTAAAAAAGAAACCAAGTTTAGAATTGCTGTATGATGTATCTGAATTTGAAGGTAAAGATGCATGAATGGATTCTTAAATAAATAGGGGGTTTAATGTAATCTGGCACATATATATGTTTTCTTCTATTTGAGAAAGTATTTTAGTGATAAACCAGAGACAAGCTGCAGACAATCCCTCGCTGTCTATATACTGAGCAGGAGAAATCAGGATAATGGTTTATTTTAGGTTAGACTAATGGGCTCAAAGTGATTTGGAGGTGATTGAGCTCTTATATGTTCCTATTAATAGCTTTAAATTGAGTGTCCAAAAGTGTGCACACAATGCCTAAAAGGGTTAAAAGACATTTATGTCATTATGGGAGAACTTTGAGTAAAATAGAAGACTTGCCACTCCTCTGACTGAATGAGTTCATGTGCTGTAGGCTACACGACCGAAATTCAAGATGGCTGTCATAAGCCTCATTATTATTGCTCATTCTCATTAAGAGGTGAGCTTAATTGTTTAGTGAGGCCTAGGAGAAAAGGAAAAGTGTTCGCAGAATTTGTGGAACGAACACTGGATGTTAATGATCTTTTACCACTTAGGAACTTCAGTTTACAGCAATCCTGACATGAGGTGAATGTCGCATTGTTGTTCAGAGATTGAAGATTTGCTGATGGTTTATGAGTCCGTTGTGGTGTGGGTGTGTAAAGACATGAGAGATGGTTGTGGAATGGAAGTGTAGAAGGGAGCTTTTCATTGATCCACAGCATGAAGAAAAGAAATAAAGAAAAATGTCAACCACTTGTTCCTACATTAGTATCATGATTGTGATTAGTAGTAGTAGAATTAGTAATAATAATATTTTATAATTATTAATTTATTATTTTTATTATTATAACAATTATATTTATATAATAATAATAATAATAATAATAATAATAATAAATAGTATTTTTTATGTACATTTTTTATTCCAATACTTGTATTGGCCATGGAATGGAAAATTGCCCTTGGCTTCACCAAGCAATAAAACCCCCTAAAAAATCAGGATAAAAAAAATCTAAAATCTTAGATTAAAAATTCACACACACACACACACACACACACATTAGACTCGTTTGATATTCTAACAGCAATCGGCACACATGAGAATGGATACATATTTTTTCTCATCTGTGGTTGTTTAAAGCGTCACCTTGAAGGGAATAACTGGCATTGAGAGTACAGAGATGGAATGAATGCTCTGTAATAATCAAATCATTGTTTAACCATTATGGTGTAAACCTCATTTAGTGGTCTCTGTTTCGTACCTACAGTTGCTCTTCCTCTTTTTACAACCTACTATTTTCACCACAATTTTGACACTCAGATTTCCATTCCATGTAGTTATATTGAAGATTGATTTAGAAAGTCCAGTTCATCCCAAAGGTGTTCAGTAGGGTTGAGGTCAGAACTCTATAGCAGGAGATCTTCCACTCCAAACAATGTAAAGCATATCTTCATAGAGTTTGCTATCTGCATAGGGGCATTGTGATGCTGGAAAAGGTTTGGGTCATTGTATTTACAATTGTCTTAAGTGTATTTGGCTGGCACCAGTTCTGGACACAGTGTAGAAATAGTGTAATCTTATTGCCCATTTGGTCCATAGCAGCAGCTTGTGCCCATGTTCCTTTCCACAAGCACCTCAAGCTTATCGAGTTGGTTTGAAAGTTGTGTTTAATTAACTAAAAGTTAATTAAAACGTGTCCTTCATAAAATACACGTGGAAGCTGCGCTGGTCTAACAGCAGTGCTGGAATGAAAAGTAGAGGCTAGTTTCACACATTTAATTAGTGTGTTCTCTGGTTACCAATTTCCTGCCAACATTGATGCATATGCTACTTGTTGTGTTGCATAGTTGCATAGTTACACACACACTCTCACACACACACACACAGAAAACCATTAAAAAGTGTATTTAGAAATGAGCTGAAGAATATGACAGATCTAGCGAAATTTACATTGCAAAATATTAAAGGAATACAGGCGTTGCTCTATTAAAGTACAGAAACTAATGACATGGATGTGTGATGTGCCCCAAAAGTTGACTATTTACCAAGAACAAGATGTACAAATTATTTCATTCCTCTAAGCAAATTTGCCAGTGCTTACTAATGTTAATTGAAGCACACTGTCTATTTTTTATCCATTTATAGTTGTAAAGTATAAGGTTGGTGAGCTGAAATAGTCATTGATATTACATCAGCTGTATATCAGCTGTAAAGCCTGTTCTCTCTTTTGAAGAAAGCAAGTAAGATTTGTAAAAAAAAAAAATCTTTTTATAAATATGAATAAATATTCGATCATGTCTTTCTTGGTTAAAAAGGCAACACGTTGCCGTCGGAGTGCACTGCTCTGTTAATTAGAAACAACAATGAATCAGAAGAAGAAGAATCAATTAGTGCTTTAATTAGCTTAGAAGTGAGCAATCATTTTCTAGATTGCAGCAGCACTATGGTGTAAATCCTGTATGTGTGTATATATATAAAGAAATGAAACCATTCTAAATGCAGTGGCAATAAACCCATTTTGAAATCAATAGAAATAGAATGTTAGAATAAAAACCATTCTGAAAGCAGTTTGAAATTAAATCATTCTGAAAGCACAAAACAGTTTTAAAACAATGAAACAAGACAGTGGAAATAGAATGATAGAAAAATAACCTTTAAAATTAGTAGAAATAAATAATAATAATAATAAAAAACATTCTGAAAACAGTGCAAATTAAAGTGTTTTATAGGCAGTAGAAATAGAATGAAATTGTTCTGAAAGCACTAGACATAAAAGCAGCAGAAATAAAAATGTTTCATAGAAATTAAATTGTTCTGAAAGCAGTACAAATAAGAGTAGTAAAAAGAAGTTATTTTATAAGCAGGAGAAATAAAATGGTTCTGAAAACAGTGGAAATAAATCCATTTTAAAAGCAGTAGAAATTTTATATTAAAAGCAGTAGAAATAAAATGGTTCCTAAAACAGTAGAAATAAATCCATTCTAAAAGCAGTTAAAGTAAAAAATGTTCTGAAAGCAGTAGAAATGAAATTGTTCTGAAAGCAAAACGCTGTTCAACACCAGTGTAATAGACCCATTTAAATACATTTTAAACACAACATGCACCCAGTATACCCAGGCCCACTCTCCCTGAAGCTCACCAGTCAAGCTTTTTTGCCCATATAGCAGGAAAGTAGAGTTTTAATGAGTGCCTGCTTGTCACAGAGCTGACTAGAGGTTTAAGTGATGGTGGCAGGTTGGGCCCCTGATTGGCCCAGTGAGATCTGAACACTGCTTCTCAACTGTACATACCGATGCTCCTGACATCACTGCTGACACACAATATCATCCCCCAAGGGAGAGGGGAGCGGGGGTGTGGAGGAAGGCATGCATGTTAGTCAGACTCATCGATAAGCTCAGAGTGAAGTTAAGCTTGATATAATTGGTAAAAAGATCAGACGATCAATGCAAATAAAAGAAAATATGAAGATATAGAAGATATTGTGCCTGTGCAAAAGAATTGTATGTATTGTGTATATAGAGAGGTTAAGTGGCTGGTAGAGCTCTTAAAGAAATAAGAAAAAATTGCCCAGACTTAAAAGCTCATCTTAGATGCAAGTTTTTGCAGATTAGAATTGAAAGGAAACATCAGATGCATAGAAGACATGTGGGAAAAAAATCCAATTTGCCAGTCTAAAAGCAGCTTTCTACACAGCGTCTCTAATGAGCTGCGGAGCTTGACCTCATTAGACGAGTGTGTAACACCTGAGTGCTTCAGTTCTGAAGAGTAGACATCTCCACCCCGGCACATTACAACAGAGGCGAATCTCGGTGCATTCGAAAAAAATGGAGATATCAGCGAGAACAACAAGGCGTAAAAGTCATTGGAATTTTTAATCATTTAGAGGCACCTCGGTGGCACTGACAATGCCTTGGAGAACCACCTCCATCATCCGTGCCAGCGTGCAAGCATGGTGTCTTTGATGTTGACTCTGCACAGGTCTGATGTGATACTTGAGCGCATGTGAGTGAATGCTAAATGTGTCTTTGCGTGCCCTCGGCAGGAGCTTCGGTCAATTTGACGTGCCGCGCATTCTTCGGCTACAGCGGCGATGTCAGCCCACTCGTGTACTGGATGAAGGGTGAGAAGTTCATCGAGGACATGGACCAGAGTCGCATCCGGGAGAGTGATATCAGGTGGGAGATCCGACTTTAGACCATTTATACAGTAGATCACACACTTTAGAGAGTGTAAACCATGGTAAATGCTTGAAAAGAGAACATCAGATTGCTCGAATTTGGCCAAGTGAGTTGATCTAAACGGCCTATCAACTGTTCCACTAAAAACATAAATACAGTAACAAATTCCAGATCACACAACAATAAAGAAAAAAATGGAAATCTTGGAATTGAATTTTTGTTTAAAAGTGGCAATAGATTTGCCATTAGGACTCTTGACAGAGTACTGCTTCTGTGGGCTTAGATGAAGCCCCCGTGCTGGGAGACGCTTTAGAATAAAGTCGATTTCAAAACGAGAAAATTACCTATAATGTATAGTATTTCTGGCCTGACTTTTCTTTTCCCACAATGGGAAAGGCAGGCAGCCTCATCAGGTCACTGGCCTGCTGTGTGCTAACATGCTCAGGGCAGTTAGCAGAAGGGAAAGTGGGTGAGTTCTCAGCTTTGGCAGTGTCGGCCATGACCTTCCCTTCAGCAGCGTATGCCATCTCTCCGACAGCCTTGAGCAGCAGGAAAAGAGGACAAGTGGTCTGTCGTGGATATGTGACTAAGCTTATTACATGTTCACATTTATGATACTGTAATGTTAAATTACTTGTATAAATTATTTCCCCTGCTGGAACAAACACAGTAGAAACCCTGAGAGGATTTGTAATGGTTTTAATGGTTTTGATTGGGAATTGTATTGTTTTTCTAGCAACTGTAATGTATAACCCTGTAGGTTTCTGAAAAATTGCTGCCTTTTATTGGGCGAAGGTTATGTCTAGTGGATACAATTAAGGAGCAGTAAGGAGCACCATTTGGCAACTCACAAATCACTGGAATCCACTGGACTCCAATAGGGACCATTAGGATGTCATTGAGCATTTCAATTTAAATAAGTTTCTGCACAATTCTTTTAAAGTTTGATGAGAATGCATATAATAGAAAAAATTGGTACTGGTATTAATGGTTAACAGCTGATGATTTTATATTGGTATTTGTACTGCGGTGTATATGTTTATTTTTTTTGCTCGACTGGTCAAACCTTCTGTCAGGGGAAGAATACATCAAGACTCTTCTCTGTTCTGGAACAGAGAACAGTGGTGGAATGGGTCACTGGCTATCTTCAAGCAATGGGTGAAGACATACCTCTTCCTGAAACACTTAAACTAACACTTTTCGTGGTTTGTTTTGTCTTTGTCTATGTTTATAAAAATGTTAAAAATAAAAAAATGAGCTATAATTATTTTAAAAGTTTTTTAGGCTGATGGTATCATAAGTTTGGATAAAGGTGCCTGCTAAATGCCGTAAATGTAAACGCTTCATGTAAATGCTACACTGCATATGTGGCAGAAATGGATTTATATTGCATTTACCTTAGATAAAGGAAAAGCCTGGGTCTGTAAATAAGGTAGTAAATAGTAAGCTGAACGCTCTCTACATACCATGCTTTCCAGGTTGCGTTACTCTTCCTAGCTTAATTTAATTACATGAATGACTAATTGACAAGCACATACTTATGTAATTTTACAGCCAAGAAAAAAAAACATCCTGAGACAGGAAGTTAACCTACATTTTAAAAGCATTTTTTAATAATAGCAGCAGCATCTCTTTGGGGATATGTGCGAGGCTGGCGTTAAATGTGGCTAAAATAAGGTCTTTTAGAAGACAGCTGACTCATGCTGCCTTCAGTCTGGGACAGCCTTTATCTCAAAAGTGCACAGTTTCTGCCCTATAATGGGGGCTATTTACAGATTTTCCACCCAAGTGGAACTAGTGGTGAGGGTATTTTTTTATTTTTCTAAGTGTCCTTGATGACAATTCACTTGGGGCCATTATGACATATAGCCAAGTTCAAATGAACGGTATTATTTTAAATATTTGCTCAATAGTCTTGCACAGGTTTACAGGGATATGTTAATTAATACAACAACATATAGCAACTCTGCAGCATCTTAGAGAATAAAAAGTGTTTTATGGTTTTTTGTTAAAGGGTCAGAAAATTAAGATGGATGGTCTGTCATGATTATGAACCTGCAGCACTGTAGCTGTATATTCCAAGTCACATGCAACACATAGGACACACTCCTGTTTCCTGTTTCACCTAATTAGTGTCACTATTTAACTTCTGGAGTCTGTGTTTTCTCATTATATTGTTTTTGTCCTTCCATGGGTGTCGTTGTCATTTGGGATTTTTTGTTATTGTCTATGTTTCATGTAAATTTGTAGGGGTTTTTAACACAATCTTTTTTGTGTAGTTGCATTAAAAATTTCATTATGTGCATCTGCCTTTATCTCACTTTGTAACACAACAATGCTGATGGAATAAATTAATCCAATGAATCCAATAAACAGATGAAAATAAATTAGGCCAGAGAATCCTATGTCTAACTACTTTATTTTGACTTTGAATTTAGGGGAAAATAATAAAAATAAAAACTTCAATACATCAAATAGAAGAGTTGTAGGGCAAGCATTTAGTTAATTTTAAACATAAAAGTGCTATGCTGTATAGGCCACAGTTAGGCACACACACACACACACACACACACACACACACACACACACACACACACAGAGAGAGAGAGAGAGAGAGCACCCACATGATAGTTTGCAAGTACACCAATAAAACAGTAATTTATCTGTAACTGCTCCTGCTACTCCATTTCTAAAATCATCATAACTCTGGACCTCAGCTCATCTTACCCTGCTCTCCCCTGTGTGCTTTTTTTGATATCTTTTGACAGGATGTTTCTTACATTGCCAAAGGCTTCTAATAAACAGAGCCGTCTTCCATTTTATGATGATGTGGAGGGTGTCGAATAGACGTGCTTAAAAAAAAAAAAACCCTTCAATACTGCTGTCAAGCACTGCATGGCAACGGACTCTCATTATAACTTTGGCACGAGTAAGACATAAGTAGAAGTTTTCTTAGAAGAATAGATGCCGAACGTTTTTATTTCACCCTCCTTCAGATTCAGAACCTTTTCAAATGTTAAGCAACAATCTGGTTTTAATGAAAACTAGAAAATATTCATATTCGATTGTGTTTATTTAGTATGACATATTATGCAAATCTGAATATCCCCATGTGTAATGTAATTGTCCGTGACATTTGTGAATTCCCTTATGCGAGAAAAGTAATATTTCTGTGACATTTGTGGCTTTTTGAGCACGAGCTGCTCATTACATGTAATGTCATTTGATCTCGGTGAGATCTTGATTTGAATAAGTAACCATCGAACTATTTAGTCTTCCTTCAACTGTGCGCCAAAATTATTCTTTCAGCTTGACCTAGCAGGGTTTCTGCTTAACCTGACACACCAGTGGTCTTGCATATTCTGGATTTATTACAGATATTAAGAAGGATTATATATTGTTTTTCTTGTTTTACCCGATTTACTCTGAACTGTTTAGGTGACACGCAATATCTCTCTAACATGCCTTCTGAGACTGCATCTAAAAAAACTTAAGGCGTTTGGTATCTTTCCAAGATATAGATTTCCGAATATAAAGCTCATCCTGCAGCTTTCTGCTGGACTCCCGGTATCGACTTCTATTGTTGGAGTGAACAGTGTTGAAAAAGGACAACAGTATCTGCTTGGCCCCTTGGTGCCCATTATGTTTCAGTAGCTCATCAGTCATCAGATTTTCCCGTTATACCCAATTTACAAAACCGGTGTGCGATATGAGAAAGCTTATACAATCAACCTGGGTGGCAACAACCATAACAAACAGTAATTAATGAGTTGCAAAGTGGTTTTTCCACGGCTGGAACTGAATCAATTCGCCATTGATTGTCTTTGGTTAATGCAGGAGAAATGTGAGCGTAAAATTAGATTAATAACGCAAATAAATGCATTTGTCATTAATTATAGACCGGCAAAATCAGCATTTTGTAAGGTTTTTTGAGCAAATTATTCAGCCGTGAGAAGGGTGTTTTTTTTTTTTTTGGAATCTTATATAGTTTCTTTGAGTTGAACAGTGGTGTTCAACAAAGGGAAAGAGAAATAGGTCTTAAACTACAACCCTGACCACCACAACATGTCATTCTAAAGCTTTATTCGGAAAAGGGAGATCTCATCAGAGTTTCTTAAGTGTCACTCTTGTCTTGGGCTCTGTGTTGACAGGACCATCAGAGAGCACCTAGGAGAACAGGAAATGTCCATCACATTGACAATAGATTCGTTGGAAGAGGGAGATCTGGGCAATTACTCGTGTTATGCTGAGAACGGGAATGGAAGACGCCAAGCCAGCATACAGATCAGCAAACAAGGTAATATTTCTCTCTATATATATAAATATATTTCTTACACAGTTCTAATTCCTTATCACCTTCCTGCGGGTCTCCTTCAGGCAAGCATTAGCATTTAGCGTTCTCTTTTAACACAAGCAGCTCTAAGGGCTTCTCATCTCGGCTTCATATGGCAGTTTAGAAGAAGAGACGGTGTCAGGAGATCTGAAATATTCCGCTCTCGACTTGTGCATGCACGTACAGCTCGCTGATGAGCATCACAACACTTCCCTCAGGTCTAAAGGGACTGAAATGTGTAACTCCGTTTTCATTGAACTCCTGACCTATGAGCTGAGCCTCGTTGACATTTTATTTTATTTTTTTTACTAGATCTATTGTGCAATGCAGAAGCCTATTTTTGTGTCATCTAAAATCCTAATGCGTGTTCATCAGTATAATCCTTTTCCTGCAGAATATCTTTATCTGCCTTTCAATTTGTATAATATTGCATGGAGAAATTCTACCTACGTAAAACCAGGGTAGCAAACAATTACAGGAGCTTTAAAACAGCACGAGTTAAAGCAGGTATAGCTAACGGCTTGTGTCACTTTTGTTTTTTGTTCTCCCATTCCCCACTTTCAGTCGAGCTGATGTATACGATGGAGCTGGCTGGAGGATTAGGAGCCATTTTGCTGCTGCTTGTTCTGCTGCTCTCTGTGTATAAATGCTACAGGATCGAGTTGCTGCTCTGCTACAGACATCACTTCGGAGGGGAGGACTCAGATGGAGGTAAACAAAGGCCGCATGTTAGACATAATGGTTCAATAGTGCCGCCCAATGGACAGACTAAGGCATAACAGTTTGGAGAGAGAAACGATGGGAAGTGTCTTAAACTTGGTTCGAGGTACTTAACTAGGTATAGATTTGGTATTAATTTTAGATGACAAGCTATAAATAAACCCAAACAGAGGGCTTCTCTGGGCCAAATAAAAATAGGAGCAGGCACTAGGAGCAGCAAAATTAGGTTTATTTATAGCCTATATTTATAGCCTTCCTACAGCAATTGTTGAACACATACAGTATATAGACAAAGGTATTGGGACACCTGACTTTTCCAGCCATACGTTGTTCTTCCCCAAATTTCTACCACAAAGTTTGAGGCATACAGTTGTGTAGGGTGTGTTTGGATGTGATGTCAGTACCTAAATGAATCAGCACAAATCTCCACAAACACACTCCAAAATGGGAAATAACTTCACAGAAGAGTGGAGATTGTTGTAACAGCAAAAGGGAACAGGATGATCAAAAAGCACATACAAATGAGTGGCACAAACTTTTGTGAACATAGTGTTGCCACAGTTTAAAACCGTATGTGACATCTACAGTATTAATGAGAAAAACAGGATAAAGTTTACAGATAAGTTTATTCACAGTGAGAAAGTACAGAAATCAATGCACTGTGTTCACTTGAAAAGTCCAATGCAGAAGTTCTCGATATCTTGACATCTTTGATGCGTTGCTTCTGGTGCAAAATGCCTGAGCTTGCTTAGTTATTACAATAGGACCTTTGTTCACTTTGTTACAAAGTGTTAGCCTGTTAACAAGAAATGTCTCAAGTTATCCACTGTACATATACAATTGGTTTCATTACAATTATTAATTCACTAGTTACTAGTGAACTGACTTACTAACAATGTACAGTTGACTTTAACAGTGTGTATAGTTCCAATTCACTAATCTGGTCTAATGAGTCAGGTTCTACAAGTGCTTACATTTTGTAAAACCACACTGGGATATTTCACTGTGGGTATCACCAGAGGATCATCTGAAAATATGCTATATGGGAAAATATATTTTGGCTTAAAGCATAAAAGCTTGCTAGATAAAGATGATTTGGAAGCCAATTTCATTTTATGCAACTTTAAAATGAAGGTTTAACGTTACAGGACATTGTGGGCCTATTGAGTTGGTAGTGAGCAGTGAGCAAAGCCTCTTTACACTTGCAGTTGTGCCATTAAACTGAATATTAGAACAGTTGTGTATAGATACAGCCCAACCACAGACATGCCAATATTCATTATAAGTGCACTCTTGCTCATGTGATGTTTGATGACATTTTCTTCTTCTGAGAAATTTAGATAAATTAGCACTTACTTTCAGCCCCTTCCTGCTAGTCTTTTATGTGTTTAGGCATAATTATGACATTACTAATGATCAAACACTTATAGCCCATTGATTGATCTAATTAAGAACTGAATATTAATTCAGATGAGTTTGTATATATCTTTAACGATGGACAATGTCACAAAGCAGTTTTACAGTAATAAATAGATTGAGAATATGCATTTGAAATTTATAAATTTGGCCCTAACAAGCAAGTTAGAGATGAAGATAGCAAGGAAATACTTGAGAGGAATGAGACATAAAAGGATTCCATCCTTCTCTGGGAGACACCAGATATTCATCCATTATAATTTCATTATTAAGTTATCAGCTGTTCACTGATGGAGACTTCATTGCTGTTTGTAGCAAGTATACTCCCAACTCCTATCCTGTCATAGTTGATCCCAACTCATTAAATGAAGTTTCAAGTGGTAATGCAAAATTGATGAGATCCACTTATAAGAATGATTTATATTTTTCTTATTTTAGATGTGCAAAGAAGGTCAAAAATTTCAAAATTAAGTGTCAATCATTGATTTGGACTTGAACCATAATAAGCACGTCTATGAAGATAATCTCAGCAAAATAAATAAACAAATGTAAATACAATCTCAGCAAAACAATAAGCTTAAGAACATTAATTGTTTGTCATGTTAAGCATTTTCCGTAATATGAGATATGGCATTGTGTTTGTTCACCTCAGGTCATAAGGAGTATGATGCGTACCTGTCCTACAGTAAAGTGGAGATGGATCAGTGGGGGCAGGAGCTTCAGGACGAAGAACGGTTTGCTCTAGAGATCCTTCCTGATGTTCTGGAGAAACACTATGGCTACAAACTCTTCATCCCAGACAGAGATCTCATCCCCACCAGCAGTATGTGCAGCCTTTGTGTGCATGTGTGATTGTTTGTGTGAATGACTGTCTGTCAGTCTACCTGTTTGTATGGTTGTGGTCTTATCTATACATGCACCTCCAGAATCTGCAAAATGTTAATTCATTAAAAAAAACTAATTCATAATTAAAAGTTCACATTGCTCTCTCTCTCTCTCTCTCTCTCTCTCTCTCTCTCTCTCTCTCTCTCTCTCTATATATATATATATATATATATATATATATATATATATATATATATATATATATATATATATAATTCAAGTGTATTCAAGATACACTCTTTAGCCGAAAGTATTCACTCATCCAAATCATTGAATTCAGGTGTTCCAATCACTTCCATGGTGACAGGTGTTTAAAATCAAGCACGTGGGCATGCATACCGCTTCTACACACATTTGTGAAAGAATGGAAGCTCAGAAGCTCAGTGAATTCCAGCATGGTACAGTGACAGGATGCCACCTGTGCAATAAGTGTAGTCATGAAATTTCCTCACTACTAAATATTCCTCAGTCAACTGTGGTAAAATAACAAAGCGGAAGCTATTGGGAACGACAGCATTTCAGCCACGAAGTGTTCGAACACGTAAAATCACAATGTACAGAGGTCACCAACTTTCTGCAGGGTCAATAGCTACAGACCTCCAAACTTCATGTGGCCTTCAGATTAGCTCAAGAACAGTGCGTAGGGAGCTTCATGGAATGGGTTTCCATGGTCGAGCAGCTGAATCCAAGCCTTACATCACCAAGTGCAATGCAAAGCATCGTATGCAGTGATGTAAAGCACGCTGCCACTAGACTCTAGAGCAGTGGAGACATGTTCTCTGGAGTGACAAATCACTATCTGGCAGTACGATGGACGAGTCTGGCTTTAGTGGTTGCCAGGAGAACGGTGCTTGTGTGGCTGCATTGTGTCAAGTGTAAAGTTTGGTGGAGAAGGATTATGTGGGGCTGTTTTTCCGGAGTTGGGCTCGGCCCCTTAGTTCCAGTGAAAGGAACTCTTAATGTTTCAGCATACCAAGGCATTTTGGACAATTTCATGCTCCCAACTTTGTGGGAACAGTTTGGGGACGGCCCGCTCCTGTTCCAACATGAAGATGAAATCTTGCTCCATAAAGACAGGGATGAGTAAGTTTGGTGGGGAAGAACTTAACTGACCTGAACACAGTCCTGACCTTAACTCAATAACACACCTTTGGTATGAATTAGAGCGGAGACTCGATCCAGGCCTTCACGTTCAACATCGGTGTCTGACCTCTCAAATGCTCTTCTGGAAGAATGATACAAAATTCCCATTAACACACTCCTAAACTTGTGGAACTGTGGAAGCCTTTCCAGAAGAGTTTAAGCTGTTATAGCTGCAAAGGGCCAACATCATACTTAACCCTATGGATTAAGAATCACGTTACTCAATCAACTTCATTTGCATGTGAAGGCAGACGAGTGAATACTTTTGGCAATATAGTGTATCTACAAAAAATGTATAGCAATTTACACTTATCATCCTGTTCTGCAAAATGTATGTAAAATATTAACCACAACCATATTTGTGAGTCTGTGTGCTTTACTGTGGTTACATCCAATTGCATGGGACTATAAGAAGGGTTGAAATTGTGATACATCAGAGCCAGTGGATTAAAAAAGTACACACACACACACACACACACACACACACACACACACATACACACACATATATATATATATATATATATATATATATATATATATATATATATATATATATATATATATATATGAGTAAAGCTACTTTTGTACAGGCCTCAGTGGTCAACATCAAATAAAGTCTTTCAATTTATAAAGTCTCTAAAAGTGGTCTATGGAGACCTGACACAGAATAACACGACAGTCACTGTGCACTGATTGGTTTGCTAGAGACAGTTGACCATGACTGGAGTGAAAGAATAAAGAATGTCTCCCTAGGAAGCCACTGTATCCACACTAGAGGTACTTTATCTCTTGTACTGGCCTTCTGACTCACACATAGTGCTGTCCCGGACAGCCCTGGACTCAATGCAACTCTAACCGTGATAAAGCAGTTACTGAATTTCACACCTATCTAAACCAGTACACTTCGGCAGAAGCTTTAGCATATGATTTGCACACTACTGAGAGTATGTATAATATCGTATTTGGAAGCAGTGGATATTATATTACCCCAATTTTCAGTGTAATGTAGTGTAATATTTTATGGTAGTCATGAAAGCCTGGGAAATGTACTCTGCCTGACAGATTAAAGGAGGAAAGCCAAGTTCTCTTGATCTGGGAGAACTACCACGTGATTGACTTCTTAGCGTTGTTTCTGCTCCTTAAGTTTCTTTGGCACTAACTAAGCAATCAGATAACATTTCATTACATGTAAATATGCTTCATTATATATTTGAGTATGTGTCACCTTCATCAGTTCATGTGAAGTCTCTGTGTGTATTGGTTTTTTGTTTGTTTGTTTGTTTTTTACTGTCTGTGATCCGATAATTGGATGTACGTGTTTGTTCATGTTGTATGAAAAGCTGAATGTTTATGTTTAGGTCTCAGCAGTGAACATTACCAGGATGAGACTCAGCTTGTTAGAGGTAGAGTTTGATTCTGACACACACACACACACTTACACACACATATGCTCTTGACTCATGCACCATATTTGTGTCTTAAATGTGTGAATTTTGTCTTTAATGTTGTTTGTCGTGTTTTTTTTTCTTTCTTTTTAAATGAAACTTAAGCAGAGCTATTCTTTCATTGACAAAGACAAAGGACAGGTCAAGGCTAAACTGGGACAGGGACTGGTACAGGATCTGAGACAGCGCTTTGAACTGAATAACGAATGAGACTTGAGAATAAACAAATGACCAGTGCTAAAGTGGAGGTCAGGAACTGGGAGTGAATGAGGGGGAATTGCAGAGCCTGGGCCAGAAACTAGGTTTAGGAGACTGAGCACAACTTTTATATACTGTAATAGATCCCAATCAGTGACAGAGACTTCCACAGGGACATGAAGCAGATTGAATTTGATAGATTGGATGACAGAGGTAATGCCACATGGCATGTAATATAGAACCTTTTGAAAGAGACAGCAGAAGTTCACTGGCCAAGACAATAGCAGATGCTATAGGAGATGAGAAAGCTGCTCAGTGAGCAGTGAAGAGGCAGTGGACTTAACTGAAAAGTAGAACTGAAGTATGTTGGGTCTAGTTTCTTGAGACATTTATTTTACATTTTATTTTGTTTGATATATTTATTTAGACTTTTTTACATCAAGTGACAAATTAGCATTTTGGCATTGATTAAAGTAGCTACCATTTAAGCTTTTATGTTCTATCACTGTGTAGATATTAAATTAATCTATATTAAAACATGACACTCCCAATAAATAATATATAAATAAATAAATACTTTCAAAATTTGTTTATAGTGTAATTTCAGCAATGTTTGATTATTTGGACAGAGTTTTTCTAACAATATACTGTAGATTAATTTGATCCTGCAGTGTTCTTTCAAAATATACTATTTTATTACATTACTGGGGAATAAAAAGAACCTTTCCTGCTATATGTGGTTCTTTCCCAAACTGTTTCCACAAAGCTCAAGGCACTCAATTGTATAGGGCATCTTTTGATGCGCTATAATAACATTTTGCCCAACCCAAACCTGTTCCAGCATGGCATTGCCCCTGTGCACAAAGTGAGCTCCTTAAAGATCTGGTTTACATGCTTTGGAGAGAAAGATCTTGAGTGGCCTGTTACAGAGCTCTGATCTCATCCCTACTGAACAAGCACCCCAGGTCTCCTCACCTACATTAGTACCTGCCTTTCGTTAATACCCTTTTGGCTAATAAACACACATTTCCATAAGCCCACTCCAAAATCTAGTGGAACAGCTTCCCAGAAGATTTGAGGAATTATTAGAGCAAATTGGGACTAAATGTGAAATGCAATGCTCAAAAATCACATACCATACTTTGACCCAATACTTTTGGCAATATAGTGTATATGTTACACTATACATTCTGCAATCCCAGTATCAGGCCATGGAAAAGCTACTGTGGAAAAAGTCTATAGATATGACATTAAATATTTTATGTTTTATATTTTTTCCAATACAATAGCCACTATCCAAATTTACATATGGTGCCATTTCAGCTAACAGTTAGCCGAGTGTTAAACATCCCTTAAAAGTTTCTTTAGTGAAGGGGGTAAGAAAAGATGAAGTGATGGTGATAACTGTGAAAATTTGATTCCTCTCTACCAGCAGATCACGTATTCCAAACCACATACAGTATATGTAATATATGAAATGCATATGCAGTTGCTATGGAGATATAATCTAACAATTTGTTGTTAATTAAGTTAATGAAAGATCCTCTAATATATACAAACAACCCTCATGCCCTCCAGTAGCCAGTCTTACTGTACTAAAGGTTGGATACCCCTTCAAAAGGTTGGAGACCCCTAAGAGGACTGCTTTTATTTATCTGTTTTATTTTGTCAGGTTTGACTTGTTTTGACATGATATTGACCTTGCTTTATATTCAGTCTAACACAAGCTTGACTAGACTTTTCATGAAATCAGTAAACGTAGAACACTGCCAGAAAAGCTGGACCAGGTGAGACCATAGGGACTTAAGAAGCACAGACTGTAAGCTAAGGATCAATTTGCTTCAGTAAGCACTTTAGTATTCTTACTCTTCCTGATGGACCAAACTTTGAAAAGAAACATCGAAATTGTTTAGAATTGCTGTGGGTAACACATGAAGGACTTCTCAAACACAAACAAAGGGGTAAATATGGGATTGCATAACTTGTAGTCACAGCAGAATCATGCTTAGCACAGGATATCGGATGAGCCGAAACAACAGCAAACAAAAATGTTGCATACAACTAACATATACATACATGTATATTTTCCCCTCTCTGTTTCGTAGCATATATTGAGGATGTGACTCGCTGTGTGGAGATGAGCAAGCGCCTGATCATTGTGTTGACCCCTGGCTATGTACTACGTCGTGGCTGGAGCATTTTCGAAATGGAGTCCCGCCTTCGCAGCTCTCTAGTGTCAGGCGAGATCAAGGTGATTCTGATCGAATGCGCCGAGCTGCGTGGTGTCATCAACTACCAAGAGGTCGAGGAGCTAAAGCAGTCTATCAAGTCTCTGACCGTGGTGCGCTGGAGTGGCCCGAGAAGCAACAAGCCCGGCTCACGTTTCTGGAAGCAGCTGCGTTATGCCATGCCCTGCCGCCGGCCACAGCCCAGTCTCAGGACCCCCGCAGTAGATGCAGGAGAGCCAAACCCATTCGCTCACCTCCACACCGTTTCAGCAATCTCAGTGGCCACAGCAGCGTCGACAGCGGCGGCTCCAGCCCGTCCAGAGCTTCGGGCCGCACTGCGCAGCTCGTACCGAGCGCATTCGCTGGCAAGGCAGAAACATGCGCACTTCCGCAGCTATGAATACGAGCTGCCACTGGCAGCAGGAGGCACTCTGCCAGCACAACCCACCTACTGCAACCTGCCGCTTACGCTGCTTAACGGCCAGTGGCCCACCGCCAAGCGCCAGCATAGCCTGGATGAGCCACACGCCAACAACAATGCCATGCTGCCGCTGCTGCCCCGTGAAACTAGCATCTCCAGTGTCATCTGGTGATGGAGAGGCAGCAAGGATTATCTGACTTCTGTAGATGGGCTAATCTGGAATAAAACCTTTTAAGCTCATAGGGATGTAGGGAAGTCTGGCCAAACATAGATATCTATATATACATATATATATATATATATATATATACAGAACAGCCTTTGCTCTAATCAAGCACCGTAGTCTTACCGTGTCCGGCTTTCGGTCCACTGGATTTGCCTACTCATACTAAGGCTACTCTGGATGTAAAGCTCCACAGTAATGGATTAATAAAATAGTGCCATATCAACTTAGCGGGCCGTCTTTGAGTGAACTGAGACACACAGCCACACCACACGAATGGAAACAGGGTCCTGCACAGACGTCTGCAGTTTACGCATAGCATCATCATTCTCCCGATCTCTGTACACTTTGTGTCATCACACTGCCTTTTTTTTCTGTTGCCAAAAGATATATCAATACTTTTGTTTAGTTGATGCTCTTTTTAATGTACTACTAGACTTAATTTTTACTTACTTTCGGTTTGAAACAGTGTGAAGCCATTGAATTAGGGCTTGGCTAAATGAGATGTTTACCCTTTTGTTTTTACCGACAGTTTGTTCAACATGTTGATACAAGCGTCAGTTTCTGTTAGCTTCTGTATGATGTGTATTTATGATTTTAAATTGGACAATTTGTGAGAGGGAAAAAAAAATCACAGAGAATTATGCAAGGAGTGGAGCCCATCCTCAAATAATAAAGGGTATTTTAAGAAACAAGAAATCTATTTTTATAAATGGAACGCTGTTTCTCTCTATATATAACAGCATCACCAGGACATGGGGTAAAAAGACTTGTGCATTTTGGGTATTTTATACATTTTGCTACTTTGGTTTTTGTTTGTACAACCTACAATAAAATAACTTGATGTCCTCAACTTAATTTAGGAAGTAATAGTATACTGCATTTCCTATAGTTGGGTAAAACCTAATGAAATACAATGTTTGGCTTTTCTTTTCTTTCTTTTTTTTTTTTCTGAATAACTCAAAGTCGAATTTTAAAGGACTTAAAAATCCTGTGTAAAATCCATATGCATAGAGGATTGATATGTATTATGATTTGGATATTTATATTACTATGTATTATAAAAACACTACAGCCACTGAAATGAAGTGTTTATATTTCTAAAGGCACAATCATTCCTGTTTCCATTTTGTTTGTCACTGTGCATTAAAATCACCAACCTCTGTCAGTTTATGTGTAGTAAATGCTAAAGTCTACTCTGTGTGTGTGTGTGTGTGTGTGTGTGTGTGTGTGTGTGTGTGTGTGTGTGTGTGTGTGAGTGTGAGACTGTGTACCTCCCAGTGGAGAATGTGTTCAAACAGCCTTCACTTTCAGTAGTTTGCTTGTAATTTTATTTTCTGTTTATATTTGCAATGTATGATCCATGGAGTATGAAAATATAAGAGATGACACATATAGTAAATCAAATACACAAACATAGTAACATAAAGTAAACGAAAAAGCACATCATAAGTAAGATTCACAATAGTTATTAAAAAATGTAATGACAAAAAATGTGAGGAACATAATTTTTTGTTTTGTTCAATAAAATGTAGCTTTATTTATATAGTGCTTTTAACAAAGGACATCAAAACAGCTTAACAAAGATAAAGAGTTTATGAAGTTGGAATGAATTTAGTGCCCTTAAGTTTGTTAAATTTATTGCCTTTGAGTTTGTTCCTTATAAGTTTACCCCTAATGAGTGAACCAGTGGTGACTATGGCTATGAAGATCCTTGAGAAGAACCTGCTTGTGTCATTAAGTTGCTCTTCCTTTAAAACAGATGTTGACAGTCTCAGTTCTGCAAAGTCTTTTACAACTTTCAGTTCTATTTCGCTTGTGTGCAGTTTTATGGGATTTTTGTTTGCTAGTTTTTGTTTCACTGTTCTGCTTTCAGTTACCTGCAGCAAAAAGATCTGCTCTAAAAGCAAAACATTATGTCCTAAAATGTAAGTGATTCGCTTTATATGTATATTGTTGATACATATAAAGCGATTCATTTACATTTTAGGACATAATGTTTTGCTTAAGATGTTTGAAATATATTTCGGTTAAAATACTTTCGACCTCCTTCTTTTGAAATACAATTATAGAATTTTGAATGTAACAGTACATCACATCACTACTGACTTACAAATGGAATCTCCCTCAGAAACTTTAAAAAGATCAGAGAGCCAAGTTGTTTAGTTTATGACCTAGCTGAGATAAAATGGTAGTGTGTATGGGTGTGTGTGCGTGTGTGAAACCAAACTTTCCATTTCGGTTACTTATACTGTTAAAAGGTCAGTATGCTTTTATGAGTAATATTAAGTTGTTCTAAATACTGTTGTAAAATGTTAATTCAAAACATTTCAAAAACAAATAATATAAGCTAATAATATTATATAGGTGAGTGTATACATAATGTGTACAAAGTTTGTTTGTTAGTTCTAGTGATAAAGGCCTATACATATCTACACATAGCTTATATATATATATATATATATATATATATATATATATATATATATATATATATATATATATATAAATTTTGAAACTGATTTGAGCTTCAATTTTAATCATATTCTTCCTGCTTCCTTACTGTGCATGTAACTGAGATAAGAACTATAAAAAAAAACTATAAACGCATTGGTGCCAGGAAGCTACTGATACCGAACAAGGAAATGCAGCTCATGAAAATAGATATGCGTAAGCGAAACAAAAGAGACATTATGCATGACCACTGTACAAATAAACACAGTATTTTCACTTAAAGTAATATCAAAACAAAATATTCAGTGACACATGTTGGTAAGCAAACCCAAAACATATATATTCTTTATGTTTTTTTGGGCATTGTGCCTTCAGTAGTTAAAATAACTACACAGATCTACACAGGAAACAGTGTCAGTGGTAGTGGATTCATGCCCATGGTAAAAGATGAGGTACTGTATGTTTTGGATAAGCAGTTCAATACCTTTTTCTCTTACTTTCTGCTGCTCTATAGTTTATTCTTGAATGTTTGTTTTGACATAATGGTCTTACAGGCATTTTTGATGCATCTAAGGTCAAAAGTGCATTCTTTCTTTTTTAAGGGTGTACAAAATATATGTTTTGTCCCAATTCGTTTATGCTCTCTTGTGATTGTGTATTGATTTGTCAGCATAATAATGGATGAATTCATAAGAATTCATAATGAATTCAGCACTTTCTTGCCTATAATTGCAAATGACAGCAGTAATTTAACTACACACACACAATAGTCAGTGACAAACCCAAAACATGTTTGTTTTGTATGGTTCTTTGGGCAATAATGATACTTTGGGTGAAATAAGGAGAAATAAGACATACCTTTTCATCAAACAGTTAAGCAGTCAATTGTCCAGTTATGTTGGTCAAATTTATTAATATACATTGTTGGTTTTCATCATTGTATATTAATACTGAAAACATTCAAATTATGACCGAACAAATATGGAATTATGTAGTTAACTAAAATGTGCTAAATAACCCATAATATTTTATATTTTAAATTGTTCAAAGTAGCCACCTATTGCTTTGATGACAGATTTGCACACTCTTGGTATTCTCTCAGTCAGCCTAAAGAGGTTGTCACCTCTTGAAAGAGTTTTCAGAAGTGTTGACTATTTGTTTGCTGCTTTTCCTTTAATCTCCAGTCCAAATCATCCTAAACCATCTCAGTTAAATTCAGAGCAGGTGATTGTGCGAGAAAGGCCATCTGATGGCACAGTCCAACACTCTCCTTCTTGAACAAATAGCTCTTACATAAGACTAGAATAACCTTAATGATGATCCAACTAAGTGCAAACCAGATGGGATGGCATGTCGCTGCAAAATACTCTGGTAGCCATGCTGGTTATTCCTTGTGTTTCTTGGCATAAGCAAGCCTCTTCGGCTTGTCCTCCTGAAGTAATGGTTTATTTGCTTCAGTTTGACCTGACTTATGCAGTATTCTCTGAACAGTTGGTGTTGAAATATGTCTGCCACTTTGCTCCTGATGTGGGCTCTAATCTAAGGTGCTGTAAATTAGTTGTTTCTATGGCTGGTAATGAAATAAACTTATCCTCTGCAGCAGAGGTAGCTTTCTGACTTTCTGTCCTGGGATGGTCCTAAAATTCATCATAGTGATTGATGTTTCTGCACTTCTTAAAGTAGTTTCTTAAAGTAATGATGGACTGTCTTTTATCTCTACTTACTGTAACTTAGTGTTTCTTGCAATTATATGTATTTAGACAATAGTAGTTAGTTGTAAATGCTCTACTACAACTACTGACTCTGTACACACCCTTTTCTCTTCACAAGACAACTGATGGTCTAAAGCATATTAAGAAGCAAGAAATGTCCCAAATGAACTCTTGACAAGGCACAACTGTGAAATGAAACCATTTTCAGGTTTAATCTTGATAAAAAAAATACGATAATTGTGCCAAGCTGTCATCAAAGCTAACTGTAGCTACTTTGGATAGTTTAAAATATAAAACATATTTTCAGTTGTTTGACAGTTTTTTGTTTACTAAATAATTCCATATATGTTCTTTCATAGTTTGGATGTTTCAATACTGATGTACAATGCTGAAAATAATAAAAATAAAGAGAAAAAACTATGAAGATAATACTGGTGGTGTAAAAAGTATAAATGTGCGGCCTGTGGATTAATATGCCAAAAGTAGATCAGTAGTTAAGGCTCTGGGTTGCTGTTTGAAAGTTTGGGGGTTTAAACCCCAGTATTGCCAATTTCTAGGCCCTTAAGCAAGGCCCTTAACCCTCTGACCAACTAAGAAACTTTGATAAGACTCACAGAAAATTGTTTAGGGACGCTATTAAGAGGCCTACAGCAACATTTTTGGTGCATATTTTGGTTGCTTTCTATATGCGATTTCCTGCATTCTAGAGTGGAGTTCAAACGATAGTAGATTTTATCGATACGGGTTTGAATCATCTAGTTTGAATCATACTTGGTGATAACTCGATTAATCAACACTCCATATAAAAAAGAAATGAACTTTATTACAAAAATAATAATTATAAAAAATTAATCACTATTACATAGCGCTATGAGAATAAAGTCGCAATTGCGAGAATAAAGTAAAAATTCTAAGAATAAAGTCAAGATTAAGAGAATAAATTTTAATAGATTTTGGAATGTGCTTATGGATATTTGTGTTATCATCCACAAGGGTAATTCAAAAGGCAGGTACTGATGTAGGTGAGGTGAGGAGATCTGGGGTGCAGTCAGCCTTCCAATTCATCCCAAAGGTGTTCAGTAGGGATGAGATCAGAGCTCTATAGCAGGTTACTCAAGATCTTCATTTTCAAAGCATGCAAACAATATGTTCAAGGAGCCTATTTTTTGCACAAGGGCATTGCCATGCTGGAACAGGTTTGGGTTCAAGTGAATGCAAAATTGTATCATAGTGCATTTAAAGACATCCTGTACAATTAAGTGCCTCCAGCTTTTTGGTAACAGTTTGAAAAAAGAACCACATATAGCAGGAAAGTTCAGGTGACCAAATCATTTTGGCAATGTAGCGTATATCCAAAACCAAGTTGAAATGCTTAGGTTACATTTGTAAAAGGTATCTATGGGCAAATGACATCAAATAACATCACATCAAAGGACACCATACTCACTGTAAAACATGGTGGTGGCAGAATCCTTTGAGGCTGCATTTCTTCAGCAGAACTGTAAGTGAAGGGAATCATGAAAAGCTCTATGCACCTGCCAGTATTGCAACTACAGATGATTTGTCTTTGTGTCATTTTTTTTTTTTTTTGTAAAAACAAAACCTGCTGATTTAAAACAGAGGTGCAAACATAAATATGTTTGGGCTTGCAAAAGTGAAAGCAGTAAAAAGTCCACATTTCAAGAAGAGTCATGTTCAGAGAGATAAGCCACACCCTCCATCAGAATGTAAAAGTGCATGTTTTGATCTTTCTCAGACATACTCTCACAGCTAATGCTTATGGACTTTTTGAAATCCCCTGAATCAAGTAGCCTTTTCTTCTGGATGAATTTGGAAATTTTTACATCTGACCAACATGACCTCGTCAGCAACAGGTAAAAAAAAAAGGATTTCTTTTCCAATTTCCTTTGCAAAAACAGTCTGAGGAAACCTCTAAAGAAATTGTTAAAAAATAATTTGTACTGCTTGTAATTGTACAAACTTTAAACATGCAAACACATGCAATTTGAATATTGTGCAGCTTTCTTATTTCTAAGTCTATGCATCAAATAATAACAGATTGTGAGAACCAAAACTGCAGCTTTGTGTTAAGAAGCTTGCATGGTTAGACCACTTCCTGTTTACCATTCAAATGTCAACACTGTGTGCATGCATGTAACTTGTTGGCAATGTCTATTACTTTATGTCAAGCTCTCAATTTTCTTAATTATGTATGATTGTGTAATTTCTAGATTGATTAGTTTGTAAATAGTGTGTGATTAGCAGGCATGAGTACTGGAATTTATTTCAGTCCACAGAAAAAGAAGTGTTTCACTTCCACTTAGAATATTTTGGGACATTCTAGTATACAAAAAAACATTTCAGTATTAGAGTAACTTTTATGAGTAGCTACATATTAGCAGCACACACACACTTTTCTTGTTCTTTGTTTATTCTGGGTTTTCACCCAGAGGCAACAATCAGTGTTATTACTCTTTTAATGTACATAATAATAGAGTAATAAGAGCTTCAACAAGTTTTTGACTAGAAAATGTCCTGTCAATTTTTACAGAAGAAATCAGCATTGGGGCTTTCCTCAGTCAAATCAGTCTGGGAAATCCACGCAAAGAAAAGAAAAATAAAAGGCTCTGCAGATCAGAACCTTTTCTTAAACCAAGAATGGTAATAAACAGTAACAATCTACGAATAATTTGTAAACTAACAACAAGTATCCAACACATCATACATGCATTTATCATATTTAATAAACATAAGTTTGGCGTGTCAAGAAAGTAAAAATATAATTTAATCAACTATAATTAAACTATTACAATTTATTTTCTAGACGAAGTTTATACGTCAGAAGATATTGTATGCTGTGGCAAATTTTAAGGTGAGTTCAGTTTGGAAAGGAAATTCTGTACTTTATTTGTGATTCTTGACTCTTGACTCATTCCTTTTTCTAACAGTTCTAACATTAAGAGAAGGTACATTATTGTGTACATTATAGTTATGCTTTTTGGTGTCACAATAATCTGACTGGTTTGTTGTTTGCTTATTTAGCACAATAAAATAAATTGTGAACATTTTCCATTTTTCCAGAACTCTTTAAAGAGACCACAAAATGACCCACAACAACTATATTCTTCAATTGTGGAGTCTGTAAAGTTACTCACAGTAACTGAGAGTTTCAAGTGCAACAGGTAAAATAATTAACTGTAATAAAACTTAATACACTTTGCTCACCAGGTTTTTGTTGTCATTTTGTTGGTGAAAATACAAAGGTGATTCCTGCTTCAATAACACAACCATTAAAATAATTATAGCCACTATAAATGTTCAGCATGATCAAAGTACAGTTGTCAGATTATAGTATATAGCTGTTACAGGGGGGAAATGAAAAGAAAACATTCAAAATAATAATAATGGAATAGTCATATGATAATTAATGTTCTATGTTGTTTACAACACTGAAAACCTTTTGACAGCTTCCTCTTGAACACACTGTCGTGGAAACAAAATGTAAAAAAAGTTTCTATGAGCTTTAAATGATTAACTTGTTGCTGTTTATGTCACATAGTAAATTGACAATGTATATATTTCTCTTCATCTAGAGCCTACAATTTCTCAAAGAGGAGAAAACTATTGTGTCGCAAGATTCTCCCAAACCTGGAGACAAAATACAGATGCCCAACACAAGTAAAATCATAGGAATCCTACAACAAAAAAAACTGTGAGGTCAGAGCAGTCATGTGTGATTGGAGATATGATCTGTGATGAATTTGATAAAATTTTCATGTGTTCTTCTGCAGTGTGTAATCAAATGACCTCTTTGTCATTCCAGACACCACGCCATAAACAGTCTGTTAAAAGTGAAAATATTTCTAAAGAAAGAGGTGAGATTAAAAGCACTGTGTTGCTCACATTTTCTGAAATCATAATGATGGGGCTGTAATGGCATTTGTTATTCTGGAGTTCTGTGATTTAAAGTTGAAATAGAGTTTTTGTCACTGGATAAAAAATATTATTTTTTTTTTTTGAATGGCAAAACCTCACAAAACCATTAGGTATTGCATGTGAACTTTCCATTATGTAAAACACCTGTGTATCTACATGATATTTGAACACCAACTGATGTTTTTATTCAAAGTTTTTTTTTTTAATACTAGCATTAACACTGTTGCATTATTGTTTGTCCGTTCCAGCCAATGTGATTCTGGATCCAAACACTGCGAATCCCTCTCTTGTGCTGTCTTCAGATGGACGCTCTGTGAGAACAGAGACCCACAGCGAGTTTAAATCCAAACGAATCACCATGAATACCAAAAAAAATACAAACATCAGTATAATGCCTGGACATGTGTCCAAGCCAAAGAGGGTTACAACAAAGGCAAACATTACTGGGAGGTAGATGTAAAGGGGAAAAATGATTGGAGAATAGGTGTAGTGAAAGAGTCTGCTCCACGCGATGGCTTTAGTAAACTAAACACAGCTACAGGATATTGGACTCTGCGTCTGCAGTTTTGCTGTCTCATGGCTCTGACTGAACCAGTCACTAAACTCAATCAGGCACCACCTTCTAAAATAGGAGTACATCTGGACTATGAGGAAGGGAAGCTTACTTTATATGATGCAAAGAATAGAAAACATATTTACACATTTGAAGAAGAATTTAGAGAGACAGTTTACCCTGTGTTTGGAACTGTGGAGACAGAAAAACCTTTGAGGATTATCTAAATTTCACTTTTAAATGTATATTTAACTATAGGGGACAAGTTGACATCATAATCAATGGAACCCAAACTTACCATTTGTGTCAAGCATGCAATATTGTGCATTATTGTAAATAAATGCTGTAAATAATTGCAATTTAATTTTCAATTTATAATGTAAATAATAGTAAATCTGTAAATGTTGTTTAATGTATCACCAGGGTTCTGGAGGAAAGTTGTCTCATTTCGTTGTGTACTCCGTCAGTTATATATGGTAGAAATCCCAATAAAAGCTTCTTGATTTAACTTTATTATGAATAAACACTACAGTCGTCATACTTTGTAAATTCTTTTCACAGAGAGCAGAAAATGTCCTGCACCCTCTAATGGGTAACAGTACCAAATACAAATATCCAAATAGAAGATTTATTACAAAAGAAATAAAAATATATGATGTTGGAAGACCCTTAGGACAAATTTTAAATGTAATGTATTTGTAAATGAGCTCTTAATGCTAACACATACATTAAGGTCGCTTCATACACCTTAAATGAACATTATTTACTACTTATTACACAGATCCCTATATTTGCATATAAACAGACACACACACACACACACACACACACACACACACACACACACACACACACACACACACACACACACACACACACACACACACACACACACACACACACATGTCTTACCTTTCTTTCTTATCTTAAATGTCTGGTAGTTTGGGTCCAACTGCCAACTAAGGAATCCAGTTAAGAAACTCTGATAAGACAGAGAAAACTGTTTCGGGACACTATTAAGATGCCAACAGCAACATTGTCTGTGCTGCCATAATTCCTGGCATATTTAAGTTGCTTCCTATATGTGATTTCCTGCATTCTAGAGAAGAGATCAAGTGATAGTGGATTTTACCGATTTGAATCATCTAGTTTAAATCATACTTGGTGATGACCGATTAGTCCACACTCCATGTAAAAAACGATTTAACTTTATTACAAAAATAATAATAATAAAAAAATAAATCACTATTACATATCACTATGAGAATAAATTCGAAATTGCGAGAATAAAGTCATAGCACTGAAGAATAAAGTAAATATTACGAAAATAAATTTTTAGCTCCTCGAGAATATAGTCAAGATTACCAGAATAAATTTTGAATAGATTTTGGAGTGTGCTTATGGATATTTGTGTTCATTAACCACAAGGAAAGGCAGGTACTGATGTGGGTGAGGTGAGGAGGCCTGGGTTACAGTCAACATTCCAATTCATACCAAAGGAGTTCAGTAGGGATGAGATCAGAGCTCTATAGCAGGCCACTCAAGATGTTACTCTCCAAAGCATGTGAACTATATGTTCAAGGTGCTCACTTTGTGCACAGGGGCATTGCCATGCTGGAACAGGTTTGGGTTTCAAAGTTCAAGTAAATGTAAAATTTTATTATAGCGCATTTAAAGACGTCGTGTATAATTGAGTGTCTCCAGCTTTGTGGTAACAGTTTAGAAAAGAACCACATATAGCAGGAAAGGTCAGGTGACCCAATACTTTTGGCAATATAGTGTATATCCAAAACCATTTGAAAAGCATGTAAAGTTCAAGATAAAATGTTTAGGATACAACTGTAAAGGATATCTTTGAGCAAATTACATCAAATAACACAACATCAAAGAACTCCATGCTCACTGTAAAACATGGTGGTGGCAGCATCATTTTTGAGGCTGCATTTCTTCAGCAGAACTGGGGCTTTTTGTAGGTAAAGGGAATCATGAATATCTCTATGCACCAGCCAGTATTGCACCTACATATGATTTGTCTTTGTGTCATTTTTTGTAAAAGCAAAACCTGCTGATTTAAAATAGAGGTATATGCAAATATGATAAATATGTTTGGGCTTGCAAAAGTGAAAGCAGTAAAAAGTCCACATTTCAAGAAGAGTCATGTTCAGAGAGATAAGCCACACCCTCCATCAGAATGTGAAAAACAAGTGCATGTTTTGATCTTATTTAGACATACTCTGGCAGCTAATAGACTTTTTGAAAATGCTCTGAATCATGTAGCCATTTATTCTGGATGAATTTGGAAATTTTTACATCTGACCAACATGACCTTGTCAGCAACAGGTAAAAAAAAAAAAAAAACAGGATTTTATTTTTTAATTTCCTCTGCAGAAACAGTCTGAGGAAACCTCTAAAGAAATGGTTAAAAATAATTTGTACTGCTTGTAATTGTGCAAACTTTAAAAGAGCAAACACATGCAATTTGAATATTGTTCTTATTTCTAAGTCTATGCATCAAATAATAACAGATTGTGAGAACCAAAACTGTGCAGCTTTCTATTTAAGAGAGTGTTAAGAAGCTTGCGTGGTCAGACCACTGCCTATTTAACATTGAAATGTCAACACTGTGATATCAAATTACGAAGCAAAAACAAGTGTGTGAGACTTATGCACAGAAACCTTTGAGTGTGTCTGTGTGTGCACATGTAACTTATTGGCAATGTCTATTATTTTATGTCAAGTTAATGTTCTTAATCTTGTATGATTGTATAATTTCTAGATTGATTAGTTTGTAAATAGTGTGTGATTAGCAGGCATGAGTACTAGAATCTATTTCAGTCTACAGAAAACTTTTTTAGCATATTTTGGGAAATTGTAGTATACATTTCAGTATTAGAGTAACTTTTATGAGTAGCTACATATTAGCAGCGCACTCACACTGTTCTTGTTCTTTGTTTATTCTGGGTTTATTCTTCAACCAGAGGCAACAATCAGTGTTATTTCTCTTTTTATGTACATAATAATAGAGTAATAAGAGCTTCAACAAGTTTTTGACTAGAAAATGTCCTGTCATCTTTTACAGAAGAAATCAGCATTGGGGCTTTCCTCAGTCAAACCAGTCTGGGAAATCCACGCAAAGAAAAGAAAAATAAAAGGCTCTGCAGATCAGAACCTTTTATTAAACCAAACCTGGTAATAAACAGTAACAATCTACAAATAATTTGTAAACTAAGTATTCAACAATCATACATGCATTTATCATATTTAATAAACACAAGGTTGGAATGTCAAGAAAGTAAAAATATAATTTATACAACTATAACTAAACTATTACAATTTATTTTCTAGACAAAGTTTATACATCAGAAGATATTGTATGCTGTTGCAAATTTTAAGGTGAGTTCAGTTTGGAAAAAAAATTCTGTACTTTATTTGTGATTCTTGACTCATTCTAATTTCTAACAGTTCTAACATTAAGAGCAGTTAAATGATTGTGTACATTATAGTGCTGCTTTTTGGTGTTAGAATAATCTGACTGGTTTGTTGTTTTCTTATTTAGCACAATAAAATAAATTGTGAACATTTTCCATTTTTTCAGAACTCTTTAAAGAGACCAAAAAATGACCCACAACAACTATATTCTTCAATTTTGGAGTCTATAATATCCCTCACAGTAACTGAAAGTTTCAAGCAACAGGTAAAATAATTAACTGCATTAAAACTCACTACACTTTGCTCACCAGGTTTATTGTTGTTGGGGGACTGATTGACAACACTGAAAAACAATTTGACAGCTTCCTATTTAACAAACTGTCATGGGAATGTAAAAAAGTTTCCCCAAGCTTTAAATGATTCACCTTTTGCTGTTTATGTCACATAGTAAATTGACAATGTATATATTTCTCTTCATCTAGAGCCTACAAATTTTCATGTGTTCTTCTGCAGTGTGTACTAAAATTACCTCTTTGTTTTCCAGCCACCACGCCAAAAACAGTCTGTTAGAAGTGAAAATATTACTGAAGAAAGAGGTGAGATTAAAAGTCTTTTTCAAAGCACTTTGTTGCTCACATTTTCTGAAATCATAATGATGGAGCTGTAATGTCATTTGTTATTTTGGAGTTCTGTGATTTGAAGTTGAAATAGAGTGTTATTTCATCACTGGATAAAAAAGTTGGTCAACTGAACTGTCATTGTGAAATTATCAGGGTTTAAATTGATTTAATCATTTATGTCAATAATTTGTGTAATCACGTTTTTTCATTTTCCAGTTGGTTCAATTTCCAAGAAAGGTCAGTACTAATTGTAACATAAGATTTCAATGTTTAACACAGCTGATTGAACCACTGTATTAACAATTATGATGAATATGTTTCTTTTTTTAGAATGGAAAATCCTCAAAAATACATCAGGTATTGCATTTGAACTTTCCATTATGCAAAAAACCTGCGTATCTTCATGATATTTGAACACCAACTGAAGTTTTTTCTAAAAATACTAGCATTAACACTGTTGCATTATTGTTTGCCCGTCCCAGCCAATGTGATTCTGGATCCAAAAACTGCAAATCCCTCTCTTGTGCTGTCTTTCGATGGACGCTCTTTGAGAACAGAGACCCAAAGAGAGTTTCAGTCCAAACGGAATCATGATGAATACCAAAAAAAATACAAACATCAGTATAATGCCTGGACATGTGTCCAAGCTAAAGAGGGTTACAACAAAGGCAAGCATTACTGGGAGGTAGATGTAAAGGGGAAAAATGATTGGAGAATAGGTGTAGTGAAAGAGTCTGCTCCACGCAATGGCTTTAGTAAACTAAACACAGCTACAGGATATTGGACTCTGCGTCTGCAGTTTTGCCGTCTCATGGCTCTGACTGAACCAGTCACTAAACTCAATCAGGCACCACCTTCTAAAATAGGAGAACATCTGGATTATGAAGAAGGGAAGCTTACTTTCTATAATGCAGAGAATAGAAAACATATTTACACATTTAAAGAAGAATTTAGAGAGACAGTTTACCCTGTGTTTGGAACTGTGGAGACAGAAAAACCTTTGAGGATTATCTAAATTTCACTTTTAAATGTAAATTTAACTATAGGGGACAAGCTGACATCATAAACATTAACTGGTAGGGGGAACCCAAACCTACCATTTTTGTCAAGCATGCAATATTGTGCATTATTGTAAATAAATGCTGTAAATAATTTCATAAATGTAATTTGCAAATAATAATGGAAATAATTGTAAAGTCACTCTGCACAAGGCTCTCTGTAAATTTAGTATAATGTAGCACCAGGGTTCTGGAGGAATGTTGTCTCATTTCACTGTGTACTCTATCAGCTATATGTAGAAATCACAATGAAAGCTTCTTGGCTTGACTTTATTCTGAATAAACACACTACAATCAGCATGCTTTGTAAATTGTAAATTTAAAAAATGTCCTGTAGCCTCCAATGGGTGATAGTAGTGTTTTTGAAGAAAATACTAATATCCAAATGGAAGATTTATAACAAAAGAAATAAAAAAAATATGATGTTGGAAGACTCATGACATATTTGAAATGTAAATGTATCTGTTAATAAGTTCTTAATGCTAACACATACATTAAGGTCTCTTTATACACCTTAAATAAACATTATTTACTACAGAGATTACTTACAAATCTCTCTCTCTCTCTCTCTCTCTCTCTCTCTCTCTCTCTCTCTCTCTCTATATATATATATATATCCAGTGGAACCTCAGCGCTCGCGACCTCGCATGCTCGCGACTTTCATTCCGACCGGCGACTCTCGTTCAGATCGGCTCGTGAGCAACCGCGAGCTGCTCAAAACGCTAGTTTTAACATTTCTAATCAAGGATTATCTCATTAAAATTGTCTAATAATTAAGTGTTATGGAGTGAAATATTGTTATTTACTCATTTACATCGATTTCGTATAGTGTTCTTTGGGTTTTACTGGGTTGGAAGGGGCGTATCAAAAGGTCGCGAAAATTCTGAACTCGCGACCGGTCTTGGTCCCTAACCCTCACGAGCTCGAGGTTCCACTGTATGTGTATATATATATATATATATATATACATACAGTGAGAGTTAGGGACCAAGACCGGTCGCGAGTTAATATATATATATATATATATATATATATATATATATATATATATATATATATATATATATATATAAATACGTATATATATATATATATATATATATATATATATATATATATATATATATATATATATATATATATATATATATATAACGAAAAACAGCTAATATTGTGTCCTCTGAAGTCATTTGGAATTAAAACATACCTTTTGGGTCTTTTTATTTTATACTGTATATAATTTTTTTTAACTAAATGTTATTTTAATATAAAACTATGAAGTATTTGGTCAAAAAATGTATACCTGTACTATTCATGAATGCCATTATCTAATCCGCCAATCATTTAACAGTATTGCATTGCATTGAAGCCTGCTGTTAGGAATCCACCTCCCACGCCCCCTTCGGCCGATGTCTTGCCTCCGCTCTCCCACCTGGGGCTCATTCATCACTCATCACCAGCTCCTATATAAACCCCTTACCTTCACTCACCCACTGTCTGTTCTACTCGCTTATGTGGGAGAACTTTCCAGGACTCCTTGCGTAGATGATCTACATGCCCGTGAGCACTGTTGCGATCTCAACCCCTCCGAGACCGCACAGATCTCCCTTTCCAAAGGACATTCCATTTACCTTTAAGTTTCAGTCACTATTGCTCGTTTTTTGGTTTATTTCATGATTCTGTGTACCTCCTTTTCACTACTCTGGTTTTTGCTTCCGTCACTCCGTAACCCTGACACCTGCAATCACATCATCATGAAGAAAAATGTGATCTCAGTGATTGTGACTGTTTTATTATTGTTGGTGCAAAACAAGTGAAAGATCTAAATCTGAACATAAAATGAAGACCAACGTGTTTTATTTTATCTGTAGTATCTATGAAAACTTTTTTCTTTTTTTTTTTCGAGAATATTGGCATTCACATGCAACCTTTTTATTTTTTTTGGTATACAACAATACCTGCAATTACAATGTTATGATCAGTAAATAATTAGGCAAGATAAATGGTCTTTAGTGCTGCTATTGACCATTATTTACTTGCTGCATGTGTGCTGAGAGCAGTCAAAACCAATCCTGAGTTTCAGTTAAAAAAAAAATCAAAAATTCTGACAAACCAATTAAATGTAGAACCAATTATTCATTTTTTTTTATTATTTTGAATAGTATTAAAGTTCTTAACACAACGTTTTTTATTGTTATATTGAATAGTATTAAAGTGCGTAACACAACATTTTAGAACACTGGACCAGATTTCTAGAAATGTTGTGATGAACGCTAAATGTTCATCAACATTTCAAGAAATATCCAAATTGAAAGCTATCTACCAAATATTACTAAGTGCACTATATGAGCAGTGGCGACAGTTTATTTATCATCTTACTTGTGCTTGGGATGCAAATCACACTGCTATTTTGGACAAGTCGATGTGGCAGGAAAAATGTACAGGGCTCGTTCTTATTATAAATACCATTTATTATAAATACACTGCAAGGAAGATATTATTTCTTCATACTGTAGATTGTGTTAGAGTGGAAAAGCTATTGAAAGTTTTTATATCAATAGACAGGGAAAATGTAGGATTTAAAAATACTTAAGAAAAAGGTCTATAAAAAAACCAAGACACAGTGTGTTTCATGTAGTGCAACCTGATGTGAATGAGATAATGTTTTACACTTAACGCAGACATTTTTCTATTTTTATAGAGTTGCATTTTCTATTAGAGGTATGCGAATATACATGGTCTTTATATTCAGAAAGGCACTAGAAAAAAAAAACAGATTCAACACACACACACACACACACACACACACACACACACACACACACAGAGAGTACATAGAATAAATACAGTATGCAAGCCAAGCTAATTTGCGATGTATATTAAAAGTTTTTAAAAAGTACAGCAAACTTTTTTTATTCATAATCTCTTAAAAGCACAACAAAGATGAAATTATACAAACATTTACAATAAACAATTCATGTAAATTATTGTTTTTCCATGTTAGTAGCTAACAACAAATCTTTCTCTCTCTCTAAATTCCATTTAGAGGCAAATGGTCTTTATACTTTCATTTACACAGAAACTCTGACAGACGATAGCTATCTATGATAAGCTCCAAGAATGTCCCATCCCACATACAACATACAGGGAAACTTAAAAGAACTTTTGCAAGAACATTTTTACAAAAAAATGTCAGAGCAAAAAAAAAAAAAAAAGTCCAAAAATACTAACACATGATGTCATCAGATATCACTTGTTGCTTGTAATGTTCATGACTAATTTTTTTTTTCAGACCACATTGTCAGCAATTGTGTTCTCCGTCTGAGTAAGTGTTAAATGTTCTGCACCCTCTAGTGGGTATTAGTAGTGCGTTGGGGTAAAACATGATACTTATCCATACTGGACCAGGTATTCAATTTATTTTTAGCATTTATTATTAAGGAATAAACTTTTGACATAATTGGAATGTAAGGACATAAATCATCTGGTAAAAACATTTTAGAAAGTGGTCAGTTGATTAGTCTCTAGTTAGCTTGTTGAACTGAATTATATCTAAAGTTTTTTTCATCTTCAGTCGATAAATGTTCAGGAGTTACTACAATTGTTAATAATCAGTTTCTGCCTCCACATTTGTTCCATGGATAATAATATTCAAGTCTTGAATATAATTTTGTCTGTATTGCACTGACTGTACTTGAAAAGCTGGGTGAGTTTCTGTGAACATGCAGTCCTGAGCACTGATCTGGCTGCAGTATTTTTACTAACACAAAGGGTCAGGATTTGCCATACGGATGTGATGGCGACGTGACTTCTGGCTTAACAAGCAAACTGAGTAGCTAAGTAAAATTCATTGACAAAACAAAGCTGTAGTCAGCAAGCAATATTTTCTATCAGAGGTCTATTGTGTTGATTGCTTTTCAATGGTATAACAGTGAATTTGAAGAAGATGAACTGATATCTTATATACAGAAATATATATATAAATAAATGAAAAGCATACTGGTGTCTGTTATTCTGCTGCATTTGAAAGGGTTTGTGTCACTTGTCCACCAGTTACTCCAAATCTGTACCAGATGGTATACAAATGATGTAAATGATATACTGTAAACTTCAAATTCATCAGATCTTGATGCAACTGAATACCTCTCAGAAATTCTGCAGTGACAATTTAGACAGAGCACTCCATCATCAAAACAGCAACCGAGTATCTGAGTATGTTTTTCTAAAATCGATGTTCATCCCCTTCAGCACAGTTCCAGAGTCTTACAGAATCAATGCCAAGGCACTCTGAAGCTCCGAGGGAGCTCATGATGACCAAACACATTAATAACACACAATACTTTTTCATGCAATTTGTCACCTGTTTTGTGTCATCAGTAAACTGTAATTTCTTTTAAAATCAGGTTTTCGCCTAGATGGCATGTAAATGGACAAAAATCACCTAATCCAATATATAAATAAAAATTGTTATTTAAAAAAAAAGTTAAAAAGTAAACGAACATATTATTATTATTATTATTATTATTATTATTATTATTATTGTTATTGTTATTGTTATAATTATTATTTGTTTATATTTTGTAGTGGTAGTAGTAGTAGTAGAAATAGTATGTAAGTACAGTAAATAACTTTTTAATTAATTAACTTAATAAAAAATAAATCAATACATTTTGATAATTCATGACTATTAGCTGGGACAAAAAGGCAATGCTAGCTCTAAGTTTTAATTCTATTTAAATATTATTTAATCATGGTTTTTGAATGCTTGTCCTCAGTTAGCATACATGGAACAAGAATATCAGAAATACGCTGAACACTTTGCAGTTAAATGAAATGACAGGTGTATAAAACAAAAACAAATATGCTGCTTATTGCTTTTATAGTTTTAAAAATAAACTTATCTATGTTTTAGCTCTAGTAAAATTTCTTATATTGTAAGATCATCTGACCTCGCTTTACTACTTGCTTTTCTAATACAGCTCAGCTGTCTTGTATTTCCCACTGCCTCTGTTGCTGCTGGAGGTGTAAGATGGTCTAAAATCCTATCTTTGGGTGTCTGCATCTCTGGCAACCCCACCTTCACTTCTAAACTTTCAGATATCCCATGATCTCTAGTTTTCCCTTGACTGTCTTGGGCTCCAGCGCTGTTTACCTTCTCTGGATTGGCCATCTCACTGACTAAGTTATCAGTGTTCACAGCATTATTGATATCTTCTACATCATTTGTATTGATGGTATCTTCTATTGACTCCACCTTAGGTGAAAGGTCTATTGTCTCTAGTTTGAGTGTGTCTTCTATATATGAGTTTTTGATTTCCCTAGATACATTCCCCTCCCCTACAGATTTCAAAAGATGTAAAGGTTTCTCCCTCCATACAGGATCTACAGCTTTCTCATCTACTGAAGAGACACTCTTAGTTTCTATTGTAAGCTCTTCTATCTCTGACAGTTCTTCACTCACTGGATAATCTGCTGAAACTTCCACAAGATCCTTTTCTGGGGCATCTCCAGCCTGTTCTTGAAATTTCGGAATTTTGCCAATTGCTTGGAAATCTTCTGGTATTTCTACAACTTCTTTAGCAGTTGCTGGTATTTCTAAAACCTTTTTAATATTTTCTGGTTCTTCTGCAACAGCTTCAAATGTTTCTGCTGGTTCTACAACCTCATTAATATTTTCTGGTACTTCTACAAACTTTTCAACAGTTTCGGGTTTCTCTACAAATGTTTCAATAGTTTCTGGTGCTTCCAAAACCTCTTTAAGGTTGTTTGTTGCTTCTACAACTTTTTGTACAGTTGCAGGTATTTCTAAAACTTCATCAGTTTCTGGTTCTTTAACAGTTTCTGATAGTTCTACAACCTCCTTTATATTATCTAATGCTTCTACAATAGTTTCTGGTTCCATGACAACTGCTTTAACAGTTTCTGATACTTCTGCAACTTCTTCAACAGTTTCTGTTTTTTCTACCACTTCTTCAACATTTTTTGGTACCTCTACAACTGTTTCAACAGTTTCTGGTACTTCCAACACCTCTTTATTATTTGCTGATACTTCGACAACCTCCTCAACTGTTTTTGGTAGTTCTACAACCTCATTAATATTTTCTGGAACTTTTACAACCTTTTCAACAGATTCTGGTTTCTCAGAAACTATTTTATTAGTTTCTGGTACTTCTACAACCTTTTTAAAGTTTTTTGGTACTTCTATAACCTTTTGTACAGTTGCAGGTATTTCTAAAACTTCACAATTTTTTGGTACTTCTACAACTGTTTCAACAGTTTCTGGTACTTCCACAACCTCCCTATTATTTGCTGGTACTTTGACAACCTCCTCAACTGTTTCTGGTTCTTCTTCAACTGCTTCAATAGTTTTTGGTAGTTCTACAACCTCCTTAATATTTCCTGGTACTTCTACATCCTCCTTAACAGTTTCTGGTTCTTCTTTAACTGCTTTAACATCTTCTGGATTTTCTACCACTGCTTTAACAATCTTAGGTACTTTTACAACCTTCACAATATTGTCTGGAAATCCTGGAACCTCTCCAACATGTTCTGGTACTTTTATACATTTATCAATCTTTTCTGGGACTTCTACCAACCCCTTAACATTTTTGGAATCTTCTCTATGTACCTCTATAAATCCTATAGCCTCTGATCCACACTGTCCTGACTCAATCTCCACATTCAGTTGCTGATCAGTTACTAAGTCTCCTATGTTGTATGTTTGCTTTACGACCTCTTGTTTTACATCACCAATTGTCTGTGTCTCCTCCATGCCTTGTTCTTCCTCTGTTCTCTTTTCCAGTATTACTTTCAAGGGAATCATAAGGATGGAACTGTCCACCTCATCAAAGTCTCGACATAAGTCCTTTTGTTTGGTTGGTGGTAGCTCAAGGATAGTTTCTGTGACCTTAGGGTAGTTTGGGATCATTTCATTATAAATCACTGATTCCTTCATAGGGGGCGCTGTAGGAAATAATCCTTCATTTGTTCTTTTTGTCTTTAACTTCAGAGATAGCAAGCCATCCTCTATATCTGCTTCAGCTAACGGGTAGATGTGTGCAACCTCACCCTCTTTTTTATCCTCTTCAAGTTGCCTGTAGCCTTTTGGTTTATGTAATGGAGCACTAAGAAGGAAAGGCAAGCTTCTCTCAGGAGATACAACCTGGGCTGGAGCTGACTGAAAGAACCCAAATTGAATCTTCTTCAAACATAGATGGATAATCTCCACAAAGTTCAGGAAAAGTGAGACACATGCAACGACAAGCATAAACATGATGAAGATAGTTTTCTCAGTTGGGCGTGAGACAAAACAGTCCACTGTGTTAGGGCAAGGCCAGCGGCTACACTTATACAGTGGAAGGATGTGGAAGCCATACAGGAAGTACTGCCCCACGAGAAATCCTACCTCAAATAGTGTTTTGAAAATGATATGGCATATGTATGTGCAGAGCAGAGTGCCTTCAAGTGGGATTTTTTTATTCCTGTTTGTTCCAGTGTCCTTGGTCGTGTGAACACTTCTCTGGTTTGCGGCAACAGGAAGTTGTTTGCTGTACAGTTCTTGCTGGCACTGATGTTTGGCATTCTCTAACACTTTGCGTTTCTCTTCCATGTGGACATGATGGACTGCATGACCGATGTAAACTAATGAAGGCGTGGACACAAAAATAATCTGCAGCACCCAAAGGCGGATATGTGAGATAGGGAACGCCTCATCATAACATACATTCTCACATCCAGGCTGCTTTGTATTACACACATAATCGGACTGCTCGTCTCCCCAGACAAATTCTGCTGCCGTGCCCAGAATAAGAATGCGAAAGATGAAGAGCACTGTAAGCCAAATACGGCCAATTACAGTTGAATGTTCATTCACTTCTTCTAAAATATTACCTAAGAAGCTCCAATCTCCCATGATGGACTCTTAACTCTGCATAGAGAGCACAGGAAGATTAGGGTTATAAACTGAGGTAATGATCAGAATTAAAAAGGGTTTAAAATATGCAGCATATATTTAAATGTCATTTGTAAGTAGTTTGGCAGTTAAAATTTATCATTTCACAAAGTATGAGCCATAAGATCACAACTACACAGCAAACATAACAACCCACTAACAAACTGCCTAGATGTATTAGAGTTTGACAGTGAGGTGAATTGAGACCAAATAGAAAACCTTGGTAGTGGGAGCTCCAGTGGCGTTCTGGTCAGTCGCTTAGTTGGTTTCTCCTCTCTGCTGCCAGGACAAAGTGAACTGCTCATGTCCTGTTCACCCAGCCTCACTATTAGTCCTTGTCGCCTCACTGAGCAGATGTGAATGGATGGACTGTGATAGCTGCTTTTCAAGTATAAGCTTCCAGCCAGACGCCCTTTATGCGCTGGACCACGTGTGGAACGGCAGGAGACAATAGGATCAACAAAACTATGCCTAGAGGGACAGGACCCCTCAGTGCATAGAGCCCAAATCCAGGCATCAAATAAAAATAGAGCATGAGGTCTACAAGCAACCCAGTGTACAGTATACAACAGTACTGTAATTTTAATAGTGAAAATATAGAAAAATAATCAGCAATATAGCAATAAATATGTACATAAAGAAGTGTTGTAACACATCAACTCTGTTGATCTTGTTTGAGCCACCCTCTATCTGAGAGCAAAGGTCTTGTGACAGAAGAAATAGGAAATTGCAGTAATACAAGCACTCACCCACAGGAAAGCAAGGTGTTAAGCATAAGTTCAATGGTCTTGCGATAAAGGAGAATTTATGATATTTGAGAGGAAGTTCACCCAAAACAATATACACGTACACACAGAGAGGGGGAGCGAGAGAAAGAAAGAGAAAGGTTCTGGTGAAAAACCTGTAATAAATCTTTTAGGCAGGTACACACTAGAGTTTACAAGATCCAACACACCAACTCCTACATACTATTCATTGTACATGAAAGAAGACTCTAATTGCACTTTTCCATATACATGAGCTCACCCAGACACATCAGCTAGCATTGTTCTAACAGACACATGAGACTCCACACCAAGAAAACAGGGCTAATTAATCTCTCTTCCTATTATCAAAGACCTCTTTACTATAAAATGAATGATTTTCTCTTGTGCCACTCAAGAGCCTGTACTAAACAATGATTCACTCGAGTAACAATCTAACTAATCATGTGGCACCAGCACAATGTGCAAAATCATGTTGCTTTTCTGTTCATTTTCATCTCAAAGATCAGAAAAGAGAAATGATTTGGTGTCTGTTACTAAAAGCATACATGTAACATGGCTATAATGACCCCCGTGTCCATGGACCTGGACAGTTAAAGATTGAAATAAAGCAGGCATATTATCTTTAACTGTCCTGTTAAATTATATCCGTGCCAAGTATATTAGGGAATAGAATCTATTGTGTTTTTTTGCTGTTGTAGCACATCCACTGTAAGATTTTATGCTCTGTGCATGCTGAGATGCTTTGGTTGCTCACTACGATTGTAAAGAGTGATTATATGGATTGTTATATCCTTTCCAGCAGCTTAAACAAATTAGGTCATTTTCCTTTGACCTCTCTTTTCAACAAGGCGTTTCCACCAACTTTCACTCGCTCAATGGTTTTTTCACACCATTCTGTTTAAGTCAAAGTTCCAGCATATCAGCAGTTTCTGGTGAAACTCAAATCGTCTGTCACCAACAATGGTTAAAAAAATCACAATTCTTCATTCTGATGTTTGCTGGGAATATTAACAAAAATTTTGTGATGGCTTTTAATGAAGTCATTAAAAAAAAATACCTCCGACAAGCACAAATGTTTTGCTGCGGTTCCTCCTTATAAAGATTTTTCCTTGGCATGAACATGTTCTCCAGCAAGGCCGTTTCAGTCTGTTATGTTACTGGCATTCACCTTTTAGACATTGGGTTTATTTGAAGTAAGGGATTGTTTAGCTATTGTCTAAACTCAAATAATTAAACTACTTGTGAAATAATGATGTTTAGAAAATCTGTTTGCAAACCTGATTTTAGGAGAGGAGGGAAAATAAACTCACAGCCAAGGCACAATGTTTTTTCATTACAGACAGAAAGTTTATACCAAGTTAGACCGATTCATTTTCCATCCAAATACAAAGTAAGAGCCACACACTGTATATAACAACCAAGTGTCAAGATACAAGCAATAGCACAACAGACTGGAACAGTGTGGCGCAGACAAGCATGTGAAGATTGTGAATTCAAAGTGAAGGCAATAAGCTTACATGGACTACAACAACGTGCAATCTTTTACTAGAAAAAGACCTTTTACTGGAAAAAAACCTTTTCCAACATGGTATCACAGTTACATATTTATAAGAATTTTACTCAGCCAACTTAAATAATGAACCAGGTTTACAGGTCATACCCACTGACTATGTTTGCACAAAATCTAAAAAGTACAATAAAATAATTTGCAGATGTATCCTGATAATAGTCTAGCTATTGTGCTAATTTTGTTTTTTTTAACAATAAAAAGCAATCTTATTTATCTATAAATTTCCCTCCCCTGAGTTCTAAGTTACCACTGCCAGGATCCTTCCTATTTAAGTATACAGTCTAGTTATCGTTAAATAAGTATTTTCACCCATTACGATGTTTTTGCCATTTGCTGTATAGATTTGCCATCTGATTTGGAAATCGTGTGCCTCTGCATTTGACCCATGCTCCCATTTTAAGATTTTGGATTGTGTTTTGGCTCTGTAATTAAACCATCCCACAAAAGGATCTTCAAGCATCCCTATAAAGAGCTCTCTATGTTACATTGCTTTATTTACTGTAATATGTGAACTTTTACCACTCATATCATGCCATATTTATGGGCAGAATAATTAAAAACCCTGTTCAAATATGCTAACATCTTGTAAAAACTGTTCTGTAAGATCTTTATTAAAGAAAAACTACTTACTCAGTGGCAGTGGCAGGAATCAGAGCCAGCAAGGCATTCTCTGCTGGCCTAGACACATGGATCAAAGTCACTGACTTACATTTAATATATTTTCTCATTAATATTTATCAAATCATTTCCAGTAGTCTTCATTCTATTCTTTTCTCTTAGTTGTGCTGTTTCCAGAAGTGTACATTTATGTTAGAGTTTTCTATCTATCATATTCCAGCCATCAAAAAATCTTCTGCTAGAGATGATGTATGTGAGCAATGCAGCTGTGGCTGCAGTGAAAGGAGACTTGTTTAACTGTGTTAATTTGGTTTCTTGCTTCAGTAATGCCATTCATTCTCACTGTATGGAATACCTGTCTGCGAAGAAGGTCTCAGTTATACTGCATTTCTGTATAAAATTAATGGCCTTTGTAGCCATGGCATCAAAATGAGGGTATTAAGAGGTAGATTGAAGTAGGACACCACTGAAGGCCTAGGTGTGAAATATACAGCCTGCTACTTTAACAATTAATTTGGTATATGCAGTAACAAGTAAATGACATTTCTACACATGGACCTGGTGTACAGTCGACTATGAAAGTATTGGGGACTGGCTAAATAATTAGTTTTTGTTCAACATTAAAATGACTGGTAGAAAGAATAAAAGAGTGAGAGACAAAAGCTGATAGATAGATAGATAGATAGATAGATAGATAGATAGATAGATAGATAGATAGATAGATAGATAGATAGATAGATAGATAGATAGATAGATAGATAGATAGATAGATAGATTTTTGTTTAACAAATCTGGATGTTAATACCAGGAAATTGAAGCTAAAATACTGATTTATTTTCATCTATTTATCTTTTGATCTAAAACCCAATTGTAGAGCAAGTATAGCAAGAACTAAAGGAGCAGTATTGCTGTTCCAAGTATTGTCGAGGAGATTAAACATGTAGGATCAACTCTTGCCGGTCATGACTTATCAAGCTATTGATACAAAGGGTACTAGCACACTGAGCCATATAGAGCTTTAACTGATTAGTAGAGGAATGCCACACATACTGTATACATGATGTCATTCTAGAGTATGGATCACTTTTTGAGAGTGTGCACTTGGATATAAGATCTGGTTTTGCCAATGAAACATGAGCCGCACTCATTCCTGCTGCAAGCTAAACATGTTTAGCAAACGCTAAGCTGCACGAAGTATTAGCACTTAAAAATTCCTTCTCCTGACACTAGACGTGGAGTAGTTGTTATACATGTAGGTCATATATAAAAATATGGGTTCATTTTTATATTTTCTTTGGGACACATAAGAACCTGACATGTTGGAGTCTTCATCTTTAACATAGTAAATGTAAAGATTTTACATTTCAAAATTATTCAACTGAAATACAAAGAGCAGAAATATAAAAATCTTCTGAGGCAAGATTCTGAGTCTTGGCAGCTCCTTAAGAACTCATCAAAGAGTTTAGCTCGAGCACTTGGGCATGATAAATAAGTCCTCTAAATCTCACTTGGCTTTTGCCATCATCAGTAATTCTATCCACATAAAACAAATCTGTAGGTTTAAAGATTTCTAAACTGCAGTCTCTGAGTATTTGTGTAGAAGATGTGAAAGTCACTCGGTAGGATTTCAGCCTCTACAGACCACATTTATCTCAGCCAAATAAATGCTAATCAACGAGGAGAGATTAAAAGTAATATTCATTAGAAATCAGTGGCAGTCACAACAGAGTTGTACTTAGATAAAAGAAAATAAAGAAAGTATATATAGTATATGAGTGATAAATGCAAGCAAAACAGCAGAAAACAAATTAATCTCAAATCTATATGACGAAGGGAGCTTTTTGAATTGACTGTGTATATATTGGCTATATGTAGTACAAAAACAATGCAGACAGCTGAACCATGCGCAGCTCTCTCGGGTGTCCTTTATGTGTGAATAGTGTTATGATGAACAAGGACACAAAGGGACAAATCTCAGTTTCTTGACTGTTCACATAGTTTCCCCAAGTGTAATTTATCCCCAAATGACCTCTTTTTATTATTTTCTTTTTCCACTGTTCACACCTATGTCTCACATAATTATCCAGTCTCCTGCCAAGATTTCCTCACTTCCTCTGGGAACCCAAATTTCTGCCCTTTTCCAATGATTGTTTAATGATTTAAACATAATATACAAAAGCATTCTGTCTACTTCCCAATTCACTCATGCACAATTCACACTATGCAAACAGATGTCGGATGTTTATATGCACACACATTTTTAGGCTCTGAGAGTGAACTGCCTGGCCAACCTAAACTCCTGACAAAAAAAAAGTGTTTCTTTGCCCATTAAATCCTTGAAGAGAAGGGAGTAAATAGCCATGCCTGGGCTGTTATGCCAGCCAGTTGATTGAGGTCATTAAGCACGCCTTGATCAGCTTGAAACCTGACACATTCTTTTTTTGGCATTGTGTATAAGTGGAATGAAAAATATTGGTTTTGGATAATGGTGAAAGACCTGGCCTACGGCAGCTTCCTGTGACCTCCAGACAGACCTTACCCGCCCTCAGACATGTACTACCTTGACTGTCCTGTAAAGAGCATTGTTTTTGAAAATCAAGCTATGCCATTATTAAAACACAAGTTCCACAAACTCCACTAACACAGATTTATTTAATAAATATAAGCCTATCAAATGTAAATAATTTTTTGACTATTGATTGCAGTCACCAAGCTTTTAATTCCTTAAATTTAATAAAAAAGGAAACATTAATTTTCTTCGTCATTTAATAATTTAATTAAGGTTTCAATTCAATCTACTGAATTCGTACTGTTTAAACCAAATAATAAATACCATAACTTTAAATAAATACTTTGAAACTTGTACATTGAAGGTTTGTTTTCCACAAGTATAATAAAATTGTATTGTATTTAAATATACACCAACCAGGCATAACAGTATGTTATTATGACCGGTGAGTGAATAACACTGATTAACTCTTTATCATGGCACCTGTTAATCATGGCACCTGGAAATATTGGTAAACATTTTGTCCTCAAAGTTGATGTCTTAGAAGCAGGAAAAATGGGCAAGTAAAAGGATATGAGCGAGTTTGACTATATATATATATATATATATATATATATATATATATATATATATATATATATATATATATATATATATAATGTAAAATTACTTGATTTTTAGCTTTTTTAACGTGCTAAATGGATACCAACAATTTTTGTTTCTTATACAAAATATTTCATCTTTGATTAGCCAATGGAGATGTCTCTGAGCGGTGCTTAATCTAAATGAACCTCTATCTGCCTGGGTCTGTAATCTTATTCATTCAGATTCTTTATCTTCTGAAAGGGCAGGAATTTGATCAGAGGCAGACACATAAACTCACCTCATGTAAGCTTTCCTTTCCGCCCTTTCCTCAAATTATGAACCATCTAATGCTTATTCCATTCAATTCTTAAGGCAGAGGGTGACAAAGACATCAGTAGCTTCCCCTGCATCACACAGGATGTGAGTCTTTTAAAAACTTGTGTTTCTATAGAATGAGTCATTACCAGTTCATTCCAGTAACAGTAAATGGCAACTAATAAAGGCTGTGAGTAAGTAAGTCAAAGTTACAAATATGCCCATGGGAAGTGCTACTATAAAAACTCTCTTGTGAAAGTGCTGGTTCACTTTCTCACATTCGCTGTGCTGCCTTCGCATGATTTTCCACATTAAAATGTCATGCAGTATATAAAAGTAAATGTAGAAAAGTAAAAGATACATTTTTGGTATTTGAAGTATTTAATAACTCCACAAAGGTTCTATAAAGTTTCAAAATAATACAGTATTTAATTTAATGTTGATAATAACATGATTTAATGTACTATAAAAAATAAAATTCTCATATATTCAGTTCAGCACACTGCTACTAAGAGTTTAGGAATGCAGAGTTGTACCACATTAAAAAATTACATTAGATAAAATTAAATTTCAAACATTTGATTGCAAAACAGAAAATTTGTCATGCTAAACCAAAAAAGGGTTCTGAAAACCCTCAATGCAATCCAATATTGTTACATTAGAGTACCAGCATTTGAGGAAAAGAAAGTACATTGTGTGGTTTTCAATTAATGTAAACAAGTGTGTGGTTCTTATTAATGTCTATACAAATAACAACAAATAACCTCAGAAGTAAAAAAAAAAAATAGCAAAGCAGATTTAATATTTAGTCATTTTTCCCCAAAAAATGTAAAGAATCAGAATTCAGATAAATCAATATGCTCTCCATACTTCAAGCTTTAAGAAAGTATTTTGCAGACAAGTTAAACTAATGAAATGCATAGAATAGTTCAAACAATCAAAGGAATGATTGCATTGATATCTCTGTAAAAAATTTGTAAAATGCCCTTTTGACCATTTTGGTGTTCTGGGGCACACTACATCTACACAAGATCTTCTGACCCCAAAAAAGCAATTGTTGCTGTTTATCAACCTAGGAATGGTTATAAGGACATCTACAAACAATTTGAAGTTAAAGAGGGCTGAACAAACTGAACAAACAAACAAACAATCAAACAAACAAAAAAAATCTTTTGGACAGATCACACCAACAGAGAATAATTTTAAAGTTTAATTTAATCAACTGTAGATAATAAAATGGGGTATGTGAGAAAAGGCAGGTCGGATCAGAGAACCTAATGTCTAATAATATTCATAAAAAATGATACATCCAGGCCTTTCCTGCCTCCTCTGCCACTAATAACTGAGACATGTATGAATGTCAGTGTGATACTGTGTGCTCAAATGTGCACTGAAGTGGATCTAAATGTCACATCTATTTGTTTTACCCTTTAGATATAAAAAGCAGGACAGCATAAAGGAGCTTCAATGACCTGTTATAAAATGCACTGAGCAAATAGGTAGAAATAAATACATGGTTTAAAATCACCACAAATAGACATTTACATGGCAGTTTATCAAATAAAACTGGTACCTATAAAAAATACAATTTTATACTCATAGTAAAAATAATTGACAATGTGTATACCAGCTCTAATGTATTTTTACATAAACAATAAAATCATATAGATTGCTTAGCAGCTACAATCTTTTCATAGCTTTTTTATTATATAAATTCAGGATTAACGTCTTAACTTTTCTCACATACAGCATGAATTAATATTTTAGCATGAATTAAAAAAATGTTTTATCTCCAAACTCCATCAAACATTAATTATGAAAAACCACCACAATGTACTGAGAAGATCTGTTGAATTAAAAACATACACAGACAAATTAAAGTAATACTAAAGCTTTGTAAAGCAATGGCTGCTTTGTGAGTACTAATGAGGGCCAGAAGGCATTTGCTTTAGCTTTAGAATACATTACTGACATGCATACATTTACACATGCTTTAGTCATTCCAGAAATGGAGGCATAATAAATTCATGAAATGCAATTGGAATTGAATTGGTTTGTACTGTACCACAGAGAATGTGGGAGAAGCAGAGCATGCTCTCCTGTTTACTTACCACCACAACATTTCCTTAACTGGCACCCTTTCAAGTCAAGTCAAGAGTCAAGAAACTTTTATTGCCATTTCTACCATATATAGCTGACGCAGTACACGGTGAAAATGAGACAACGTTCCTCCAGTTAACCATTAAACATTAACCAACATAGAGCTACAACACACAACATAAAGCTACATAAAGTGCATTGAGTGCAACCAAGTGCAGTGCAAACATAAAAACAGACAGACAGACAACACAAGACAAATATGCATAACTCAAAATAGTGCCGACCAGTAAATCTACTGAATATTCTGATTATACAGTTTTGTGCAAAAAAAGGACTATAAAAGACTACGAACGAAGAGTATTTGTAAACATAAACACAATGCAGTGCAAAAACAGCAGTAGCAGCAATTGCGAGATGCAAAAAAACAGCACGAAAAACAGTATAATACGATTAAATATAAATAATAAATAAATAGTGGTAGAATGAATTAAGATGAATAATGAGTGTGTGTTGAGTTCAGGTTGTACAGTTCAATAACACACAGTTGAGTGTGTGTGTGTGTGTGTGTGTGTGTGTGTGTGTGTGTGTGTGTGTGTGTCCGAGTTTATGTCCTGATGGCTTGGAAAAAGCTGTTGCACAGTCTGGATGTGACGGCCCGAATGCTTTCCTGATGATAGGAGAGTGAAGAGTGTGTGTGAGGGTGTGTGTGGTCGTCCACAATGCTGTTGGCTTTGCGGCTGCAGCGTTTGGTGTAAATGTCCATGATAGAGGGGAGAGAGACTTCAATGATCTTCTCAGCTGTCCTCATTATCCTCTGTTAGGTCTTGAGATCTGAGACGGTGCAGTTCCCAAACCAGGAAGTGATGCAGCTGCTCAGGATACTTTCGACAGTCCCTCTGTAGAACATGGTCAGGATGTGGGGAAGGAAATATGCTTTCCTCAGCCTTCTCAGGAAGTAGAGATGCTGCTGGGCTTTCTTGGTGATGGAGCTTGTGTTGAGTGACCAGATGAGGTTATCCACCAAATGAAAACCAAGGAATTTGCTGCTCTTGACGATCTCTACGGAGGATCCATCGATGATCAGTGGAGAATGGTCGCTCTGTGCTCTCCTGAAATCAAGTTTTGTGCTCTCCCTAGTTTTGTCAAGGTTCAGAGACAGGTTGTTCGCTTCACACCAGGCTGTTAACTGTTCCACCTCCTCTCTGTATGCTGACTTGTCATTCTTGCTGTTAAGACCCACCACAGTCGTTTTATTGGCAAACTTAAGGATGTGGTTCCAGCTGTGCATTGCTACACAGTCATGATTTAGCAGAGTGAACAGAAGTGGGCTGCGCACACAGCCCTGAGGGGCCCCAGTGCTCAGTGTGGTGGTGCTGGAGATGCTGTTCCTAATCAAGACTGTCTAGGATCTAGTTGCAGAGTGAGGTGTTCAGGCCCAGTAGGCTTGGATTCTCAATCAGGTGCTGAGGGATGATTGTGTTAAATGCTGAGCTGAAGCCTATTAACAACATTCGTACATACATGTCCTTGTTGTCTAGGTTGGTGAGGGCCAGATAGAGAGTCGTGGAGAGGGCATCGTCCATGGAACGGTTTGGACAATACGCAAACTGCATGGGGTCCAGTGAGGTTGGAAACTGTGTCTTGATGTGCCTCATGACGAGCCTCTCGAAGCATTTCATCACGATGGGTGTGAGTGCGACGGGACGATAGTCATTGAGGCAGGAGACTGTAGACTTCTTTGGCTCAGGGATGATGGTCATTGTCTTGAGACAGATAGGAACAACGTTGCTGCTAAGGGAGATGTTGAAGATGTTGGTGAATACATCCGCTAGCTGTTCTGCCTATTACCTGAGAACTCTGCCAGGAATGTTGTCTGGTCCAGCAGCCTTCCGTGGGTTGACTCTGCATAGAGTTTTCCTCAATTCAGCTGTGGTTAGACAAAGCACCTGGTCACTGGGAGGAGGTGTGGTCTTCCTCGCCTTCACGTTGTTCTGGACCTCCAATCAGGGGTAGAAGTCGTTTAGCGCATCTGGGGGGGAGGCGTCCTCACCACAAGAAGGTGAAGTTGTCTTGTCTGGATGCCCTGCCACATGTGCCTGGTGTTTCCGCTGTTCTGGAAGTGTTTGTGGATTCTTTTGCCGTGTGCACTGTTCGCCTCACTGATGGCATGGGACAGTTTGGCCCTTGCTCCTCTTAAAGCCATCTCGTCCCCCGCTCGGAAGGCAGAGTCTCTTTGTTTCAGCAGTGCACGCACTTTTGCGTTTATTCACTACTTTTGGTTGGAGCGTGTAGTGATGGTATTGGAGATGGTCACGTCATCAACGCACTTGCTGATGTAGCTGGTCACTGATAATGTGTACTCCTCCAAATTGATGAAGGCCAAGCCCTTCTCTCTATATATATTCTGTATGTCTGTCTTTTTCTATTTTCTGTCTTTGTATGTATGTATCTCTGTCTGTCTGTCTATCTTTCTTTGTCTGTCTCTATGTACATCTTTTTTTCCATGCAGCTCACCTTTTCATTGTGAGCAAGGCAGCATTATGAGAGTAATAGAATTTGCAAAATGATTGTAGGATATATATATATATATATATATATATATATATATATATATATATATATATATATATATATATATATATATATATATATATAAAATTTATATAGTCAAATGTTATTTTTTTATTCCAAGCTATTTTTCTATTGACAAAAGAAATCTGTCCTTGGGATTTGTATAAAATGGCCTTGTACAACACACAAACACAGAAACAGAGAGAGAGAGAGAGAGAGAGAGAGAGAGAGAGAGAGAAGAGAATTGTCTTCAGAGGTGGCTGTCTCTTTAGGCTGTCTCTTTGTGGCACCCACACACTATTTCCTGTGTTTGTCTGTGTGGCCGTATCTGCTCCGAAGACACTAAAGTGCAGCAGAAGGCAGACATCTCTCCTTTTCACTTCCTCTTTTCTCTTTAAAAACAGGATACTGACTTTTTTGCTTTTTTTAAATGTCTGCTGATTATTGCATTTTAGAGGGGTGGTGATTTGCTCTTGACAGGAGTCTGATTGTGTGCTTGCTTTGTTTATGCTATACATCCAATTAGTAGTTTCTCTTTTATACACTGCAGGGTATTGAAAACCCACAAATTGGGAAACGTAGTATGCTGAATAAAAACAACAACCGTGACAGCTTTAGACAAAACACACACACATACACACGCACACGCACACACACACACACACACACACACACACACACACACACACACACACACACACACACACACACACATGATATGAATCAAAGAGTAGAATAAGAATAAAAATAATACATGTAAAGTAAAAAGAATACAGATTAAATTCTTCTTACATGCAGTATGTTAGCAGCTTTTACATTTCAAAACACTCTTAATAAAGTGCGATTGCCTGGAAGTCTGCACAAATAACTGCACATCTTCCAGACAATCGCACTTTATTAAGAGTGTTTTGCATACCCAATAAAAGTTTATACCCAATAAAACTAATAAGAACAAATGGCTCAAGACACACTAGCAGACCAAGCTGTAAGGTCCGATCAAGATCCATGCATTTTTCACAGTGAACTGACTTGACAGGAAAGGTTTAAAATATAGGGGAGGGCACCCTCTGGCAGTTTGTTGGAGAAATGCCTGGCTGAAAGTTTCACCAGATTTCCTCCAACTTCCTAGAAGCATGCATGCAGATGGAATGATTATATTTAATAGCCAATGGGTGTGAATGAGATTTTCAGTGTGTTTGTGTAGACAGTGTCCTACAATGGACTGGCATCTTTCTGTTTTCTCAACATAGCACAGTTCCATGCTCATGTTCTTTCAGTTTATTAATAGGTTGCTGGATCATGTTTCTCAATGTGTACTCTGTGCTGCATGCTCGGTTTACTGTACATATTTGGACCAAGATTTGAATGCATTAATTTAAATATGTCAAATAAAATGATTCAGTGGGGTGTAAGGTACTGACTGATGAATCCCATCTTCTCTACAATGCTCCAGAACCTTTTACTTCTTCCCTCCTTCTTTTTCAAATACATCACATCTGGTCATCTACCAATTGAATTCAGGGTGCTGCTGATGCCACTGACATCAAAAACTATTGACTGACTTTCTTTCTGAAATGCTTAAAAGCACTGTTTAATCATGATTCTTGGAATTTGTGACATAATTCGAGTAGGTTGCTTCTTGACTAGACAGACAGTCATATCACAGCAGGTGAAAGGTATCCTCCACTGCTCCATGCGGAATCTCCACTGCTGTCCTACATTGTTCAGTGCTCATGTTCATCCTCTGTTTGGGACATGGGTTTTCATTCCACTAATATGCTAATGACACGTTTGTCCTTTCCTCCATCAGACATTTATGTTACTCTATGGATCTTGTCATGGTAACTGATCAGCTAAAACCAAATCTGTACACTCCTGAATCTCCATCTCAAAATTTTGTGATCTTCCCGGACAAGATCCTTGCCTCATATTGCTGACCTAGCTTGGTTGCACCAGTCAATAGTTGCTCCTTTTTATCCTTTAGCCATTTCTTTCCACTGAAGACTATGTCTGAACAAGAAAGCTGCTGGACAACTTGGTTTTAATCTCGCACACCACCCTTTTGCTATACTCACTCCACCGGGATCTTGGTGTTTTAAAACACTGATGCCTACTTACACTTATCCACTTATATTAAAGCACTATAACACCATGCTCAGCACCCCACACCTTCTGATCTTTTAGCACTTTTAGAACTGGAACCACTATCGCTCAGGATACAGGGAAGACATTTTGAAGATTAAAAACCTACCTCTTCAGCAAGCATTTTAAAAAAGTATGTGTTTTGTGTGTAATTTTTTAATATGAGACCACCTCCATGACAGCTGGAACTCTTAGTTTCTGACATACTGAGCTAGCATTAGAATGTGCTTTTGCTAAGATAGGTCAAGCACTTTTGTAAGTCTATGAGTGCATCAGCTAAATGTCATACATGTAAATGAGGTCCCATTGTACAACTCACATTATGAAATCCTTTCTAAAGAACTGGCCACAATATGCAAGATGAAATGACTGCAGTAGCATGATTCTGCTAGCGATGTACAAGCTATGGACCTCTACTTTAATATTCAGTAATTAAAGTGGTATTTAAATGTAATAATATATTCAAGATTTAAAATTATTTATTTGTCACAAACCTAATCATATGCAGAATACAAATTGTAGTGAACCGAAAAGTACTTTACACCTTTTATCCATGACAAACATTAACAGGGAAGGTGAATACAAATATTTTAAATAGTTTTAATTTGCTTGGTCAAAAGCAGAGAACTTATTTCATTATAATATAAATATTGCATTCCATGTCATAAGAAAGGTATGGGTTTCAGTATATGCAATGTAATTGTGAATTATAGAAAGGAGAGAAGAGAGGGATAAACCCCCATGCTTGAACCACTTGTACTCATTAAGTGTGTGATTTGTCCTTTCTGATTAATGTGTGCAGTAAGAAGTGGAATATTACTGAGTTTATTTATTTCTACAGTTCGAGCAATAATCTGTGTGTTTAGTTACGCACTGGCTTTAGTGCCTGTTTGTGTGTATTGTATCACGTGTTGGGATATCAGCTGCATAGATAAAGAGGTTAATAGGAAAAGCCTGCAGCTGTAAAAAAAAAAAAAAAAAAGTCTAATACATTAGCATTATATAAAATACAGCAAAAATTAGAAAAAAAACCCCCATCATTTGAAAACCATCCTGTCTCTTGAACCTACTATATATTTGTCATTGGCAACACTGTATAGTTATCAGTGCTCTCACAGATGCACATTTTCATGCACTGACTCGGATCACATGTATTCCAGATTTTTAGTTGTCAAGGATTGTGCTGACAAGCGTACTGAATTCTTATCACAAAAACCAAGCAAAACAGTTCAGACCAAGCTTAATATCCATTCACAGTCTATACACCACATATTCATTCACTGCAGAAACAGTTCATAACATGGACATTTGTTAAAAAAATTTCACTGCATGTACAGTGACATTGAAGACACTTCTGTATCTGCTTTTAAAATTGTTTCCTTTATTTTTAGCATTTTTACAAGAAATCCTGCTGAACAGTTTTTTTCTTACCATCTGTCCATCTGTTGTGAAGTTTTAGATGGTATTTTAAGTAGGCAAGGATAATAATGGCATGTCATCACCACTGTCCTCATGTACCTCTTATATTATGTGCACTAAATTAAGCCTGAGTGAGTGACTGCCTTAGTGAACATGCATCATGCACAAAGAAACAAACATACTTGAGTTAAAAAATGAATGCTACAAAAACAAGGTTATGCCTGCACCAAACTCTAACCCATGCCATAATCACAGAGACTAACACAGAGACTAACAGATATACCTAACCTTATGGGGACATATAATTCCTACCAGGATATAAAAAACACACACAAACCCTACAGGAAAGAGGACTTAAATGCAAAATGGGTTCCTATCTCACATCCATATGAACAGACACCCTACAGCAAGGTGGAATCAAAACAAAAACATTAACATTACAAATTAGATACTCCAACCCTAGAGCAAGGTGGAAATGAACCAAAATCAGTTCCATTATATAAGACTGGCACATATCAGCTGCCTGACATGGAGGGGGGAAAGAGGAAAATACGGGAAACAAGTAAGACCTAGTTTATATCAGCTTCATACTAAAATGAATCAAAGCATTCTGAAAATCTCATTCAACATTGCAAAGAAAACATACTAAAAACATTTAAAGTTGATTTTATTTCAAATGTATATGATATTGTATTCATTCTACACTTTATCTATAACCTGAAATGGGAAGGGGAAAAAAAAAACAGAAAAAAGATCTGACCAAGTACATATTAGAAGGTGATGATTAAACCAGTAATGGATTTCACACAGACATACATAATCTTACTAAGACACGAGTACCAGTGTGAACCAGAAGCACTAAAACTTCATAAGCAACATGAGCTGAACACCCATTGTGTTCCAATACAATCTCACTTCCTTTTCTTCCACTGTGGTATTCTTCTCACCAAGCTAAAGTGGCAGCAATTGAAGAGTGGGGCAAGAGAGAGGAAGAGAAGAGGGAGGAGGACATATGTGTGTGCTTGTGTATGTCCTGGGCAAGGGGGGGGGGGGGTGCAGTAGGGAACACTCCCAGAGATGGTCCAGTATTTCTCTGTTTGCCCCATGCTCATGCCCTCATTCCAACTAGGAGAGCATGCCAACAACTTTAGAGCAGCACAAGCAACTTATCACAACAGACTCACAGACATATCTACAGATCTTTACAGGGAGCATCATTGTTCACCGGACACAATACTAAGCGGCCAACAGAAGTCTAGAACTCCACGTACCCCGGAGTAAGAGGTTACAGACTTTCTTACTCATCCTCAGAGAGACAGCGGTCGGAACACCGAACTGCACTCCTATACAGTTGAGACAGCAGTGGAACAGGTAATGATGAGCTCCTCTTCAATACTCTTTGAGTTTGTGTATGTCAAATGGTCTCTGATGTTTCTTGAACACACATCAAGTCACTTCAAAGACAACAGAATTGTCAGAGTGGCTGGACAAAAAGACTTGCCCTCTAATAGCGATATAAAACTGTATGTGCTGTATGTTTTTATGGAATGTTCATTTAAATATTAACTTTAAATCCTGCAAAGAAAACAAATTATTTTTTAGAAAATATCTGAGAAGCTTTTAAAATAATTTACATGTGAGAAATGTGAGATGTTTAATAAGGGTTTGTACTATACATGTATGGCTGTGTATCCTAGTCATTTCTATCAAATTATAAAGAAAATTACCAGTACAACTTGCTGATAAAGCACCATGAAGATTTGTGAAAGTATTAGACTTCACCATGTAGACCAGATCTAATTTTAGCCTCAATGAATGACCCCGAATAGAAGATAGAAGATGCAAAAACTAGTTTAAAAGATTTAGTTAAAAACGCACTATTTACACTATTAAATTCAAATTAAAACTAAAATAGTAATAAATACTACAAGCTGCTACAAGTTCTAGGTTACATTTAACGTGTTAGCTGTAATACTATTAATTAATATTTAACATTAACTATATTTGTTCAAATTTGTCCAACCAACAGCCTTCTGTCATTGACATGCATTACTAAAATGTATGTTTGAGTTTCTATACATCCCATGACAACAGCTTGAGGTGATCTTTACTTGCTGTAACTCGGCACAAGTCTCCTGTCTCTCTATATTTCTTGTGTATGGTAATCAATCACATGAGTGTACACGGCGGATTACCAAAGTTTGCTTTTTGTGTACAAAGAGCGTAACCACTTCTTCACTCTAGTGCTAATATTCACAGTCTGTCCACTTAGTTTATGTAGCTTTAATCCATTCAGGGTTTTTTTTTTAAAGCCTCTAATGGCAACATCACAGGGGACTCACACATGGTCAGTCAGTGTGAGAAACACAGACAGTTGAGATTAAAGACTCTTTTGCCTAAAAGCAATTTAAATAAAAGCTGTATGTGTAAATGTGTGAAAAGTAGATGCTGAAATCATCTACAACATAATAGCATGTAAATGATTGCACAAAACACGATAGACAACGTTTGGTATTTTGAGGATCTATCAGATGTGTTTGCAAAGATTCGTTCATGAAAAAAAATGCTGTATTCTGACATAGCAAGTAAAAATATATTAAATATAGTCAAATCTATCTTTATTAAACCTACCACTGGACATTATTACTACATTTCATACTTGTAGATTTATTTTGGCAGGTTATGTTATCATATTTCATTTATCTTAAAACCAAAAGACCGTCAGATAGAACCATGTAATTCAATTGTCTATGAATTCGATCATAACAGTAACTTGAGCTATCTCTGAAATGTCATGTTTTTTACAGCACATTTGATGGTAAATTTTACATTTAAACTTTAAACGTTAACGTTCAGTGGTATGTAGTAGTTGGAGGGCGTACTGTAGATCTGCGTTTAGTGTTAGCGGAGCGCATGTCTAAACCACCTTTTAAGGTCACACATTATTCACCTAGCAATCAAACACGCAGAAATTGATTTTCTCCTAAATGTCATCAGGAAAGCTAGCAGGCCATCGGTGTGACGAGCAACGAATAACCTCTGATATATTTACTGTTTTATTGAATTTTTTTATGTTTATGAGGTAATGGTGGTGTATCTCAGTCTTATACATGACACTCACAGATGACAGCTTTTCCTCCATGTCCTAGTCTCAGAATTAATAATTTTGACTATTTTCTTTTCTCAATCACCGTCATGTGCAAGTTAGGGTTAGGGTTTGATCCCATCTGTACTCCTAGGTTTACACTTTAGCTGGAAGTGATAATGGTGTGTGATGGAGAGTCATTTATGGACTTTACAGCTGCAACTGATTCTCTATTACTCCAAGCTTTTAACATCATCTTTAAACAAACAGAGCAGCTTAATTCTATACATGAGTGTGAATAAACCAGTTACCAGTCCAGCTCAGTGCCATATAAAATCAGCCAGATCAGTAAGACCTTCACCTTCAAACAATTCAAACTGCATTACGGTAAGTAGGTGTGATGGCAGTCAGCGAAGTGACACTGGTCGTCACTGGTCTCTGGTTTGAGGGAATGGGCTTCTGTAAATATTTATCCTAAACTGGTAGAGGTAGGGGCCATGTGTGGATGCTACAGAGCCTCTTATGGTTTCAGCATCAGCGTGGCCACGGCAACATCAGCGCCTTGAGGAAAAGCAGCAAGGCAGCACATGCCAACGAAGCCTGGCACCTTTGCAGACCGTTACCGGAACGTTCTTAGCTCGGGAGGTTATAGGGTGGTGTGTTATTCTTTACTTTATTTTTGTTATTACTTTTACTTGACAGTGATATATTCATAGAGCATATACAATATTCAGAGATTCATCCAGGTTATGTCTGACACTCAGGCATAAGTGTCAATACGTATGCTTTGAAGAGATGTAGTATTCTCTTTGTCTCTGTATTTTAAAATACAGAACCAAAACATAATCATTTAGGTGACGCTGCAAACCTGCTTCTCTAAAACTGTTTTTGATAAATAATGATAGCTAATGAAGTTAGATCGAACCATATATATTTATACTATACAGTTGATAAAATCTTTTCTACTGTGGTGGACTCATGGATTTCTAAAGCCAAGTGATTTAATTTATGGCTTTACAAGCTTCATTATACTTCACATAACGTATATGACTTACTTCTCAGTGCATTCTCTTGCATCTCTTACAAGTCTTACATATACAGAGCATTACACATCAAATATTAGTGCTTACATCCATATTTTGTCATCATATAAAACATGTCACTTACAATACACAAATAAATGCACTTATTTAAATACAGCTCTTCATGTAGCTTTCGTAACTATTAATAGAAACAGTCGTTTCCACTACACCTTCCTTACATCCTGCTAAACAGACAAAATAAAGTTTTGAGAATGCCTCACTGATCAAAAAGCTCACAACAAAGGAACATCTATTCAGCTTTCAACTGGTATCTACGCAAACAGTCCTGATTATCTCTCTTCCTTTCGAGTTAGCCTGATTTTATCACATGATCATTAAAGAGTCTAATTAGAAAATGTAAACAATCGTCCCTTCCCTTTAGGTCATTGTACAAAAATGCTTGTGTTCGCTGTTTTCATTGTTCGTTGTGTGTGTTTTACCCTCCTATTGTACATGTTTTGAAGAAAAAAGCATATTTGTTCACCCTTGTCTACAACACCTCATAAATGTCTGGTGATAAGGTCCAGCTGTCTAATGAATTGTTAGATGCATTGTCTTGGCATGATAAAAAATTTCTTAATCAAGTGACCCTCTATGTCCCCTCAATAACCTCTCTCTCTCTCTCTCTCTCTCTCTCTCTCGCTCTCTCTCTTATACATACACTCTATGGTGGAAAAAAGGAAAAAGACCCTGTTATCCTTTCACACTGACTCCTGTGAGAGCTAGTCTGGAGGAAATCATATTGTTTGAAATTGCTTCCTAAGAGAAAGAAGAAAATGAAGATGTGGGAAAAAAAAAGACAGAAGGGAAAAGGGGGAGTAGGGAAGACGGAGACTGCAATGCCAATGAATCAGATGGGTATTTCCTTCCCACTGCTGTTTTCTAAGCGTCTAACATTCTGTTCCCACCAAGAGCACTCCAATCGAACACATCCAGCATGCACGCACACACACACACACACACACACACACACACACACACACACACACACACACACACACACACACAGATCTTTGTTAAATTCCACCAAACCATGTGCCATTATATTGGCCTTCATGTTTCATTTATTTGGATGCATTGAGAAGATGTTTACTGGTATGTTTTTAGAGAATCCTGGTTAATTAATTACTTTTCCCTACTGCATTTCACATGTTTTACAGTGTTCTAAAGAAAATTTCAGTAACACACTCCCTTAAAATAAATAAAATCTTCAGTCTGTTATGACACTAACAAAAAACGATCCTTATGGTTTACATACCGACTATTCATACCATTTCTTTTTACACCGCATTAATACATATACAAATCATATTCAAACCTATATTAAGATACAAATGACTTCTAACATACCTTTACCCCATGCTAAATCTGCCTGGTCGATTTTGTTTGCCAAAAATTATGGCAAACTATGCTCTGAGAAAAATTCATGATTTAGGCTTCAACATGGCTGCATCTGTTTTTAGCTCTTCTGTGAACTCTTGTCCATTTTTATAGATAGCAATGTATTACACAGCCTTCAAAATCAGGTTCCAAAGTTTCAGTTTGATACAGGATGCCATAAGTTTTATAAGTTTTAGTGCAATCAAACTAAATAAAAAAGAAATTCACACAACAAACATAACATGGCTGTTTTATGTGATCTAAATGGAAAATGTCCATCTGCAGCATAGGATCACGTTAATAAACAGTATTGATCAAACTCTTGATGTCACCCAAATGAGGATGGGTTCCCCTTTTGAGTCTGGTTCCTCTCAAGGTTTCTTCCTCATAACATCTAAGGGAGTTTTTCCTTGCCACAGTCGCCACGGCTGCTCATCAGGGATAAATGCACACCATTCATCTTAACTGTTGATTTCTGTAAAGCTGCTTTGAGACAATGTCTGTTGTGAAAAGCGCTAAAGAAATAAACTTGATGACTTGACTTAAATAATGATTATGAATAATTTAATAATGCTGAAAACGTGAGGAATTATCCAACTCAAACAAGCTGGTTTTGTCCATATACTGGCGAAATGACGTTATCAGGAGTCATTGTTGAATTCCAACGGTTTCGTTTCTTCTATTATTGATTTAAACTCTATGCTTAAGAAGATGGAACCTTTGTAGATAAAAACATATTTCAATCATTAAACTTGACTTCCAATAAATGAGTGCATTTTAAAACATATTGTGCTTTTAGTAGCTTTCAGTGAATTTTAGTGTGCCATTATTTTACCCTGGCACTGTGCCATAATGGCCATGTCCCATTAAAACCTGTTTAAGTACAATAGCATTGGACATTAATTTTAGTATAAAGGAAATTCCTTCTGTCACAAATTGGTGCTCTAAGCCTTCGAAAACATCAGATAGCACTGTTTTGCTTTGCTCCTACTGTTTAATATGGCACTGCTATAATGTCCTAATTGAGGTGAAAGGATTTATTTCATAGACCCAGCCGCATGTGTGTGCGTGGTAACTTTTAATCCCAATTACCGCATACTGCCATAATGCCATATTGCATATGTATTGCACTGCATATGTATGTATTGTAGGCTTCCGATTTCTTGTTTGCAAATTCGAGAGCATTGGCTATTTAACAATCCATTTGAAATAAACATCTATCAGATTGTTATTAGGTCCAAGATAGGAAATCTTCAGTAAGTGTAAACAACATGCTTATAAGATTACTCAGATGCACTTTGTGTTGGTCATTGATCAGGTTAGGATTCTTAATGCCTCAGAGTGTTTTGAACTGTAAGTACAATACAATTGTATGAAAGAGCCTCTGAAAGCTAAGTCCATATTTGGGCTCAGCTAAAGCAACCTAAAGGTTTAGCACAGGATGGATGCAGCACACATATGCGTATAGGAATGCAGTACACAGCATGAGCTTTTGCCTCTCTTAATGGGACAGTAAAACATATGAGTCTTTTGTAATCATAGAATTTGAAATATAGCAGCAGAAAAACAATACAGCAAAGTATTGCTATTCTTACTTTTTCCTTGAGTTAACATTTTTCTGGTTAGGAAATGAGCTCTGCCCCAAGGAAAAACCGAGTTGTGCAACTCTGCACTTTTATCATAAAAATGCATAAGTAATAGGGGCGAAGTCGGTTTTAGAAGAAATAATGGGCTTGCCAGGGTTTTCATTGTAACTGTGATTTGTCTCACAGGCAGAAGAAAAAGAAAGAAATCCTATATGGTTATATATAAATTTTACATGTGCTCACTATATAGTGAAATTCTTTTTCTTTATATAAGCCCTGATGAGAAAACTGGAGTCAGAACACATTGTCAGCCATAACACGGTTCCCTTAGAGCAGATAAGGGTTTTGGGCACACTTAAGGGCACCCAAGTGGCAGTTTGGCAGAACTTGACAAATTAGATTAATTGGTCACCTAATGGAAATCTTTAATATGAGTCTTTTTTATTTAGTAGTTTTACTAACACTGACAACATTCATGAACATCAGGCATGCATTTTTATTTGACGTCTCACGATTACAAGATTCACTCTCTAATGTAAAATAAGTGATAAATAACCTGAATAATTTATATGTCAGATATTTTTTTAGCCAATTCTACCGACTTTCCCAGGCATTAACAGACAGGAATCTTTAGAGAAAGATTATTGTTATTATGTGCTTTTTTCAATGGCATGAATTTTCCACTGAACCATGGAATGCTGGTATAATTTTTTGTGGTAAACTCCTAAATATAGATCTGGTCTGTGTTCTCTCAAATGCATTGCACACATATATATACACATAGTGAAAAAGAAAAATACACAAGGTCAGGTGGTGTGGCGACAGCTGCACTGTTGTCTAAAAGGGTCACCCATGCTGGGATTTGGACATGAGCAATTCCCATGCCACTTGCATTACCCTAATGCCCTGTATTGTAAAGGCCACATAAGCAAGTCCCTACTTAAACTGACCATGAAACTAGGGAGAGGCATGCCAGGATTAGAAACATTTAACCCACTGTGCATTTTCAGTGGGCTGTTCATTCTCTTTCTGACACACGCTTAACATACATACACAACATATACAAATTTAGAGGATTAAGAAGCTGAGCCTAAGGATCTGGGTTTGTTGGGACAAAGCCAAGAGAGCTATGTGAAAGAAAAAAGGGTTGTTTGATCAAATTGATTAGGTTTAGTTACATATGCATATACCAAATTTGTATATGTGCACGACAAACATGCATAACAAGGTATTAGACCTTGGGTTCATTGTTTTAAGTGTCCATTATCTGTACCTTGCAAAGCTATTTGTATAATATATTTTTTTTTTCCTGACAGCATATAGAGTCCAAAAATAAATTGTATAACCATGGAATATTAGTGCCACCTGCAGAATAAATGAAATATAGCAAACAGAATTGATCAAATATTATAAAGCGAAGCATATTTATTTCTTGTGGTGCTTCCCTGTGTCCATACAGTACAGGTATTAATCAAAACTACATTCTTCTAATATTTCCCCATAGGCAGTCCGAGGGAACAGAAGTGTAAGTAGTAAAGAACCATGGGGGACTGGAGTCTCCTTGGAAATTTCCTGGAGGAAGTCCAAGAGCACTCGACTTCGGTGGGAAAGGTGTGGCTCACAATCCTTTTCATCTTCCGTATCCTGGTCCTGGGTACAGCAGCCGAGTCGTCATGGGGTGATGAGCAGTCCGACTTCATGTGCGACACGCAGCAACCCGGTTGCACTAATGTTTGTTATGACAGCGCCTTTCCCATTGCCCACATCCGCTATTGGGTGTTGCAGATTGTCTTTGTCTCCACACCCTCACTTATTTACATGGGCCATGCCATGCACACTGTGCGCATGGAGGAGAAACGCCGGCGGCAAGTGCAAGAGATGCGCGAGAATGATGAGGAAAGAGGGGAGCCAGGAAGTGGTGAGAAGGAGTACCTGGAGCAAAAAGAAAAGGTTTCTGAAACACCAGCCAAGATTCGCCTTAAAGGTGCACTGTTAAAGACGTATGTATTAAGCATCCTGATCCGCTTGGTCATGGAAGTGACCTTCATTGTGATTCAGTATATGATATATGGGATTTTTCTAAAGTCGTTGTACCACTGCAATACTTCACCATGTCCCAACCCAGTCAACTGCTACATGTCACGACCGACAGAGAAGAACGTCTTCATTGTGTTCATGTTGGTGGTGGCAGGTGTCTCCCTTTTCCTCAGTGTTTTGGAGCTATATCACCTTGGCTGGAAGCAGTGCAGGAGCTTCTTTCGTAAGTATGCTAAAAGCCATACCACTAACAGCAACACTGAAGCCAACAGCAAAATCACAAATGCTGTTTCTGCACCCATGGCACCTAACTTTTCAGACAGCTCCCAGCCACATCCTGCCAAGAACTGCACCCCACCTCCAGCTTTTAATCAGTGCTTAACATCAGGAATAGGCTCATCCTCACCTGGACATGTTCATCACCATGTTCATTCCATCCACTCAAGCTTCCAACCTTTACCAACCACTTGGCCCACCAGCAGAACTCGGTCAACCTGGCCACTGAGCGCCACTGCCGTCGCAGCCATGATGACCTGGAGGCAGAGGAGGATTTCTTGAGGATAAACTTTGACCATCAACCAGCCATTATGGCTTGTGAAAACACTCCTGCTGAAGTACTACCAAGTGCTCCATCTACACCAACATCCAACAGCAGCTTCATCAGAGACAAACGCCAATTTAGCAAGACTAGTGGCTCTAACAGCAGCAAAACACGGCCTGACCTAGCAGTGTGAAGGGGTGATGCCAGACCCAAGTGTTTGGCGGTGAAGTAATTTATTCCCAAGACATGTAGACCCCAGATCCTTATACCCATATGTAGGACTGTTGCCAACAAAATTGGTAGCATATATTGGTCTGAAATGCTTTGTATGTTGTAGCATTATAATTTACATTCACTGAAACTACACTCTAAACCTGTTCCAGAATGACAATGTCCATAAAGAGTAGAAGAATTGCACAAAACCCTGACCTTAACATCACTGACCTCCTTTGGGATAAACTGCTGGCTTCACTTATGAGTGCAAGAAACACACAGCAACATTCTAAAATCTAGTGTAAATCCTTCCCAGAAGAGGGGAGGTTATTATAACAGATTTTTAGAATAACAACATGATTGAGATGTTAAACAAGCACATATAGTTATGACTGGTCAGGTGTCCACATTCTTGGGGCCATATAATGCATGTTTGTGTGTACTTTCCAAAAAAATGCTTGGGTACATATAACACAATTTGGGTCAATTTGGAAACCATGCACTGGACACAATATGGATGCTAACCCAGCGTGCGATTTAATGCTGCTTAAAATAGGATTTTATTGATCCTGATAGAAAAAATATGGTAAACATAAATACATTGCTGGGCTGTAGACATGAAATTCTGCCTAAACGTTGAAACCAGCTTTTACAGTTGGGGTCAATCCACAGACATTTGGAAATACTGAGGGATGACAATCAAATTGCAGATGAATCATGCAACTAGCATTTCTTGCAGTTGCCACTGATTTATTTCCTGCAATTGAAAATTCTAGAAAAATGAAATGTTGATGCTTTATGCCTGTTCTCCTTCAGGTCCTCAGCCTATTATGCAAGATTGCTTATCACCAACCCCTTGTCAACCCAATTATCTGACCCAAACAAAATTGGAAAAATAAGCCAGCATTTTTCTTTTTTTTGTGAATGTATCTGAGATTCTGCCATGAGAATTTTTTGTATAGGGAGTGTCTTTGAAGGCTTTTAGGAGAAGACAATAAGTAAAATATAGATGTTGTGAAAGAGAGAGAGAGAGAGAGAGAGAGAGAGAGAGAGAGAGAGAGAGAGAGAGAGAGAGAGAGAGAGAGAATCTGTATCAGAGCACCTTTTTTTGGTTTCACTGAAACTGCTGTATAATATTAGAATATGACAGAGTAATTGAAGTTATACTTTGTATGGGGAAAGTAAACTATGGAATGGCTTGATTTGTAATTTGCACATTTCTGAAATGACACTGAGACTAAGAATGAGAATAATAATAGTAAAAATACAATAGACAGCACATCTCATGTGAAAATGGAAAGCAAGAGAATATCTTTATCATCAAAAATCACTGTTTTATATTTTGCACATAAGTCAAGCAATGTGCAAATTTATGAACCAAAGTGTTCAATGCCAATAAACCAAAACAACACATCAAGCAAGTCAGGACTGTGAAATGTATGAGTGTCAAGTACTTATATAAAGTAAAGGACTTTTGTATTACTGTGAATGTAAAAGAGAAAATTTTTCAAACCAATAATTTGACTGTAGACTGGGTAAAGGCAAGGGTACATTACCAATGAAGACGTCATGCAAACAATGTGTTGGGCAAACTGACATGTGCAACAAGCAACTCTGACCAAATATAATCTTGGTAGCAGGTTTTTATTCCTTTGACTCTCAAGCCATTCATCTTCTGAAATAAGATTTGTGCCTTAACCGAATAGTACATTTAAACAATTAAACATCTAGTGCACACATAGATATAAGATCTTCAGGATGTTATAGAAAGCACATTTGTATCAAGCTTCCTGTGAGACTAAAGTCATTCAGTCTTACTAAATAGCTCTCTGTGATTCACCAAGTGACTTACTAAAGCACAGAGCAAAAATTATAACATGATAATCAGTCTGACAAACGGTTAATCACTTTCAGTACTTTATACTAGTCCAGAAGGCAACACAAGCTGAGATGAAAACATCTTCTCGCTGCATTTTTTTCTTTTTTAGGCTGCTCCCGTTAGGGGTCGCCACAGCGGATCATCTGTCTCTAATCTTCTCGCTGCATTTTAGTTTATTAGAAATGCGAATAGAAATCGGAAACCAGGGTTTAAGATAATTTTGAACACTTTTAGCATATATATAATAATATATATGTGTGTGTGTGTGTGTGTGTGTGTGTGTGTGTGTGTGTGTGTGTGTGTGTGTGTGTGTGTGTGTGTGTGTGTGTGTGTGTGTGTGTGTGTGTGTGTGTAAATGACTAAATGTATGTCTACACAAATGTGCATTTGAGAAGAATTTAACAGCCATATTAGCAAAGGCAATGAAATATGCCACAGTGTACACTACTGCAATGCAATCCTAAAGACTGTGTGTGTGTGTGTGTGTGTGTGTGTGTGTATATGTGTGTGTGTGTGTGTGTGTGTTAATTTATGTAAAACAAGGTGTGAATGGCAGTTTACTGTGTATTATGCACATTGATCTATACCTTAGATTACTTTGTTTCTCAGATGGCATGCTATTTCAAATTATTCAGTCATTCGTTACATATCCTCACTTGTGTTTCATTCTACAATAGAAACAAACAAACAAAAATAAACTTTTGGATTCACTTGGATTCTTTGTCCTGTGTTTATTTGAACTTTGCATGTACAAAAAGACAATCATGGTGGAGATCTAAACTGTCAACCAAAATGACAAATATCAAGATGATGAAATAGCATAGATAATACAGTATAGATTTGATTAAAATACATATTTATGACATAATCTAACCCTCGGAAGCTAATGAGTTCAGCTTACATTTATTCTATTATTAATCTATTATGAATCAAATATTTGTAATTGTTTATATGGTAAACTATAAGTTATCTCTATGAACACAATTATTAATTTAGCACCTTTGGAAGGGGTCTCCAGTGTCGGAGCTGTGTAAGAGTCAGGTATAGCACAACGAGGGTAAGTATATATAGAGAAGGTATTGCACCGTTTTAATCATAACCTGGAGGGTTTTAATTTTTTTGTCGTTAAAACTTTAGAAAAAGAAATTACTGTTGGTAGGTGTTAATCTTGAGGAAAACACACCTGTTATTCACACATACTGCAGAGGACTAGTGTACAAAAAGTATGATGTTTTATTCTTTAATAAATACAAAATAATGAACCCCTAATAATATTATCACACAATTGTTATTCGTTACTTATTGGTATATTTTAAGCAGTATTTATGTACAATATGCTGGTTTTGCTTTCATGTACTAAAGTCCTTTAAAGTCTTAACTTATTATTCAATTATTCACATTAAAGCAAGCACCTTGGCAGGTGGATGACTTTGAGTACCTGGCATCAACTGTGCTGGTAAGAAATGAAGAATGTGTTAAAGAAGTGAAGAAAAGAATGCAGGCAGGGTGGAGTGGGTGGAGAAGAGTGGCAGGAGAGATTTGCAGAGGTGGCAAAAGTACACACATCCTTCACTCAAGTAGAAGTGCAGATGCTCATGTTTTAAAAGACTTAAAGTAGTTTAAGTTTAAGTAGTGACTATACTTTTTTACTCAAGATAAAGTAAAGAAATTCGGGCTCTGACATCATGATAATATTAGAGCTGTCAATGTCACGCAACTTAATTAATACTTTTTTAATACTCTAATCAACATGGGCATGGACAAATAAAATTTAATTCGATTTGAAATATTGATGCTTTATGCAAATGTACGTTTATTATTAGTGAAGCCATACTCAACATAGAGCATGAAGCTAAAATATTCTTGTAAATGTTTTAAAGTAAATATGGTGTTTTAAAATACGTAAATCATCAGGACACCAACATTTGCTGTTTTCACACGGATGTTAAATGTGGTGATACCGAAGACAATGTACCTCTTCTAACATTCATACAGATTACATAATCAGAGAATATTTCTTCTTGATGTAAATTGGTTCATTTAGACATTTTAAGCTTTTTATTTGTATATTTATGATGTCTGTGAGGCAAATATTAACTGAGATTCAGGTTGTTTTATTTGTCTGTGAAGAGAGATGACAGAGACGGCAGAGAGCGCCCCCTGTCGGTTTCCTTTAATTTACAAAAGTACAGAATTTTGTTGTTATAAGTGTGTAGAAATAAAAAGTAGACCCTTTACGGATTTGAATGATGTATTGCACTTATCTGTACGTTCAAGAAAGCCAGAGTAATTTAAGTTCATTTCGGCGTTACGAGAAAAAAATGCCACAACCCCAGAGGGTTATTTGTGTGAAACATGGCGGATTATGGTGCTGAATTGAGGGGAAAAAATAGGAGAATGCTGTAGATGGAGCTGCCAGTAAGGAGGAAAAGAGCAAGGCCAAAGAGGTTTATGGATGTGGTGAGGGAAGACATGCAGGTAGTTGTGTTGAAAGAGGCAGATGTAGAGGACGCTTTGGCGACCCCTAGTGGGAACAGGCGAAAGAAGAAGAATATAATATTGTATAATATATTACATGTATAATATGACATTTGTTAAAGAAGAAAGATAATTAAGTATATTATAGTTTATTTAAAAATTTTACAGAAAAAGAAAGACAAAAAAACTATGTAATCGGAGTATTGGTATCGAGATTAACGATACTAGACTTGGTATCGGATCGAAAAGTAAAGAAGTAGTGTTTTGTCTTGCTCCTATACCGGGATATGTACGGTAATACAGCTACATGGTGAAAGAGCTGCTTTGATGCGATGTGTATTTTGGGAATTGTAGTCTCTTAAGTCACTGCATGTGTTCAAACCTTGGCTCATAAAAACTACAACACCCAGAAAATACTTCTGCCTCAACCGGCTCCTGCGTTTACCAAATTACAGAAAGTTTGTCAAGAGGAATGAATGCAGCGCCAGTTAGCTAAGCGAAGAGACCAGTGAACTAGTGAGTAAAATAACAAGCTTGTATTTACAAACATGTATGTGTATAAACACGGTGAGGTCGTGTATGCTATCGTAAATAACGCAAGAAGGTGAAAACGCTCCGGGGAATAACTTCAGCTTTCTGATGAAATACGATGCCATGGTGTTGTAACTCTCATTTTCTCTCTTTGGCCTTTTTACAGATAATGTAATACGATTTCCCAACGTCTCGAATGTCTAAGTCTTTGCTAAAAGCACCCTAATGCCACTTAGCTCGCAGCCTGCCGGATTTTGTGTCGTTTACTGACATCCGCTGTCGCAAAGCGCACAGTGCTGTACCAGGTCTACCAGGGGTCGCTCATAAACGAGTCGACTCTTTGAGTCGGTTCATATTTCTAGCACATCCTGCTGACCAGTGTTTTCTTTGCACGCTTCTCTAATACCTCTGAGTGCATCAAGTGTACCTTATTAGCTTCTTCTTCTTTTCTTTCGGCTTCTCCCATCAGGGGTCGCCACAGCGGATCATCCATCTCCATACCCCCCTGTCCTCTACATCTGCCTCTTTCAGCCCAACCACCTGCATGTCTTCCCTCAACACATCCATAAACCTCCTCCTTGGCCTTCCTCTTTTCCTCCTTCCTGGTAGCTCCATCCTCATCATTCTCCTACCGATATACCCCATGTCCCTCCTCTGCACATGTCCAAACCATCTCAATCTCGCCTCCCTCACCTTGTCTCCAAAACGTCCTTCATGTGCTGTTCCTCTAATAAACTGATTTCTAATCCTGTCCGTCCTCATCACTTCTAACAAAAACCTCAACATCTTCAGCTCTGCTACCTCCAGCTTCACCTCCTGTCCTGTCTACTCAATGCCACCGTCTCTAAATCACCTTATTAGCAGTTAGTTAAAAACAATTAACAAGAGCTGCAGTTTTGGAGATGCTCTGACCCAGTCGTCTATACATCACAATTTGGTCCTTTTCAAACTCACTTAAATCCTTACGCTTAGACCATTTTTCCTTCTTCTAACATCATCTTTGAGGACAAAATGTTCACTTGCTGTCTAATATATCCACCCACTAATAGGTACCATGATGAAGAGATAATCAGTGTTACTCACTTCACTGGTCATAATGTTATAACGTCATAATGTTATGACTGGTCGGTGTATAGTCAGTGGCGGGACAAGCTTCATTGGTTCAACAAGTCTCCTTTCACTGCAGCCACAGCTGCACCGCTCGCATACATCATCTTTAGCAGAAGAGTCAATATTAACCACCTGCAAACAAATCAGTTTCTTCTCCTCAGACATTGTGGAATGAAAAAACAGCTATTAAATCCACATAAATGGATTTAAGCTTGTGCAGTTTGCTACAGATGTGGGTTGCGAGCTCTGACCAGTGCGCTCTCTGACCATCCAATCAAGGGACGTGAAAATGCCCATGTGACCGCATGCCTTCTAGGGGGCCTTTGAGTAACTAAGTTGCAATCTGATTGGTTAAAGTAACAGCTTCAAGCAACATAGAGTTTTAGCTAAACTGTGCTGTTGACTCTGCTGAATTTATGGCAGATTATTTTGGCATGTGATGGCTGAAATCTGACTGGATAGAAAATTCAACCTATACAGAGACTATTTTCTCTTACGCACTCTTCTTTTACGCACTTTTCTCTTGCGCACTTAGAGAAACGATATGAAATGGAAAGAATACACTTATGAGAATAATTTAATACATATTCATGGGCAAATATATATTAAAATGTAAGTCATTCTGATATTCATTCTGATAAAGTTTAGGCCAGAAATAATGATATATATATATTATTATGAGGCTTTACCAGCTTCATGTATCTCTTTATAGGTCACTGAATAACTCTATTAGACATTGAACTACAATAAATTGGATTGTTTCTCATTGCACTAGAAGTTTCGCTGAGACCTTAAAAAAAAAAAAAAAAAAGCATCAGTTAAGCAGATGGCAGAGTAAATTTTTTTCAATTAAACAAATTTTAAATATTATGAAATTGTAAATGAAAGAAAACATGGCAATTTGAATTTAATGTTTGATATAATTAAATCAATAAATAAAAGTGAAAAATAACAAAATAAATTTTTCGGCCAATGGACCTCAGTATAGTTTGATTTTGGGCCTTTCATGGGAAAATGTTTGATCATCTCTGAACAAGAGCTTCAAACAAGCACAGCTTAGATTTTATTGTTTAGACTTGTTCACTTCAGTTTGATTTGTATAGTGCCTTTAACAATGGACATTGTCCCAAAGCAGATTTACAGAGATAGAGCAAGTGGTGACTTTGTCAGGAAACTTCCAGAGATGGAATGATGAAGAATCCCTGAGAGGAACCAGACTCAAAAGGAACCTATCCTCATCTGGGTGTCAGTGAATGTAAATTCATTATAGTTGAATCATTTTTGAAGTGTGCTCTACAATGATAGTCCCAAAATGCAGAATTGATTTGGTTAGTTAAGTAAGATTTTGTTAAGCTTTGAATAGCCAAAGAGTTTCCTTAAGTTTCATAAAAAAAAAGAGTCAAAAGTGCTGTCTCTTTTAAATACTCGGATTTACTTAATAATGAGCGCATTCTTTCACTCACATTACAATAATGCTTCATCCTGATCATGGAATGTTCTGGATCTAGGACACCATGTACACACACATTCTGAGTGGAAACCAATGTAGATATATGCACAACACATAGACAGTCACAGCCCTGAGTTCAAAAGAGATCCCAGAGATCGAACCCAGGACCTTGGAGCTGTGATGCAGCCACTTTAATTGTTAATTATAACACTGATAGCATTTTATTTAGAAGCAGCAATCATGATTCCCAGGACATTGTGCGGTTACTTCAAGGACGCATAAGCATGTACATCATGTAAAATGAAATTAAGGAAAAGGTCAAATGAATGAAAGAAGAAAAACGCTAAAGGGGAAAAGAATAACCAGGGAATGCATGCTTTTGTGTGAGATAAAATACAGTGAACTAAAATGTAAAAAATCTGTGACAGGATCAAATCATTGAGTCATCAGGTTCATGTAAGAGCATGGTGGAAAACATGGGTTTGTTGTGTTTTCAAGGAGGAAGCATGAGCTTGGAGAGGAGAAAGGTTCCATAGTTTTTGGTAGTCAAGATGTTTATAATAATGATCACTGTTGTAGTTACTTATATCGATACAGCTATTCCTCTACTTACGATGGAGATACGTTACAACGACCGCATCATAAGTAAAAAATATCACAAGTCGAAGATGGTGCTATGACTGTGACAGTCTTTCCTGCTTCATGCTGATTTATGATTTTCATTTTCTGCTCTAAACTGATGGCTTTCCGCTTCTCTTTTTCACTACCAGCAGAAGACATACTTGAGCGCTTGGAAGACATGCTTTTATCATGCTAGCGAGAGCGGGGCATCTCACAGGGTGAGAGATACGCTCATCCCAGCTGCGCATCCATCGTATCGTACATCATACGCCACTGCCTGTTGCACGGAATGTTGAATATTTTTACATTTTTGTTGTAGCGCTATTGTCATCGTAAGACTGAAAAGTAAAACCATTGTAACTCAGGGACCATCTGTATTTTCATTATATACCGTATTTTCCAGACTATAAGCCGCTACTTTTTTCCCACGCTTTGAACCCCACGGCTTAAACAATGAAGCGGCTAATTTATGGATTTTTCCTGGGTTTTTCCCAGTTTCACAAACTTCAAGCCAAAAAACTGAGCACCAAAACATTAGACCAATGAAATTGCTGACTGGGTTCAGGTGAACCAATGAAACTCTTTATAATAAATCAGATGCGCTCCCACTGAATCGGGCCGCACCACATCATAAATATGGATGATGTTCCTCTGACGTTTGACCTGCCGCTCACTCGGACTGTCAACAGGAAATGCGAATCATTTGTCACGCTGAAAACATGAAAAAACGCACTTCACCTGTGTTCTGAGCTGCACGGCATCGGGAGAAAAGCTTCACCGATGGTGATTTTTAAACACACGATGATGCCAAAAGAAAATCTCCAGAGAGAAATAGTTGTGAAAGGAAGGAGGAAGAAGGCAGTGAACAATGACTTTCTTGGTAGGCTACTGTTTAGATACAAGCCGTTACAGACACTGTCTTTCGTTAAAGCCTGTGAAAAGTTCATTAGTTTCAATGTAGACACCTAAAATAAACCAAAAATTGTCTAAAATTGTTTTCATGAACATGACAATGAGTTCAGTGCTTTTCACTGGATTTGAATCTATGTATCTTTGGGATGTGGTAGAACATGAAAATCATAGCATGAAAGTATACCTAAAAAAAAAATGTGCATTCGTGTGACATTATCAACATGGACCAGAATATTTATCCAGATTTTAGATAGTCCATGTTTTGCTTTGACCCTTTACTGTGGTCAGCTGTTTCTTCAATTGCATCACTATTTTTTTTTTCCTTGTCATTAATAAACTACAGCACAACAACATTTTCAGTAATGCTTTAATCAATTTCTATAATAAGTAAAATCATTGATGCTAAGTGAGATGTATTAGTTGGGTGATCCCACACTATTTGTAGATGTTTCTTGTCTGCTATCATTTCAATCCTGGAAAAAGATTAAATGAAATTTCTTTCCATCATTAAGAAGAATACGGGTAGCTCACTGGTTAAGATGTTGGACATTTGATCAGAAAGTTGTGCGTTAAAACCCATCAGCACTAAGCTTCCACTGCTGGGCCCTTGAGCAAGGCCCTTAATCCTCAACTGCTCAGTTGTATTATTGAGAAAATGAAAAGGAGCTCTGAATAAAGACATTTGTCGAGTGCTGTAAATGTTAATGTCAGGTGTGATCAAAGCTCTGATGGCTAGGTTCTATTTAGGAACCCAGAAAAGTAAAATAAAGGGTCATGCAAGTCACTTTTCATATTTCTGTTCTTCTTGTATACAATAATCAGGCATATGGCATTATAACATTCTGGTGAAGTTCATAACACTGGTTATTTCTTCATCATGGCACCTGTTAGTGAGTGGGATAATATTCGACATCAAGTGAACATTTAGTACTCAAAGTTGACATTTTGGAAGCAGGAAAAATTAGTGAGTTTGACAAAAGCCAAATTGTGATGTCTAGACAACTGGGTCAGAGCATCTCCAAAACTGCAGCTCTTGTGGGATGTTCCTGGTCTGCAGTGGTCAGTATCTATCAAAAAGGGCTCCAAAGATGAAAGAGTGCTGAACCAGCGACAGGGTCATGTGCAGCCAAGGCGCATTGAACAATTTGCTTCAGTGTCGGTCATATTGACTGATATTGTCAACCATAAATGTTTTTACAGCAGCACCACCAGGAAACAAGTGGATAATGTAGCAAGGCAGGTTGAGGGAAATTAAAAGTACAAATGCAGCACTAAAAATTTACTCAAGTAAAAGTAAAGGTACACTGCTTTTAAACTACTTAATCCTGAGAAAAACTACTCCATTACATAAACAAGAGTATTTGCTGTTTTTTTTTTTCACTTTACACCACTGTTAACATTTGCATATTAATAGTTGAAAACCGTATTTCATTTTCGAAATGTGTTAGAAAAAGTGATCCTATGAAAAGACAGTGACAGATATTCTTTTTCTCTCTCTCTCTCTCTTTCTCTCTCTCTCCTCCTACCCCCTTTCTCCCTCTCATCAGGTACGACATCATGTTGGCCCGTGTGGGTGCTATGACGACAGCAGTTCTCAGCTCAGCATTGTTCTGGTCGCAGCAGAAAAACACAGATCCTGTACAGGCAAACTTGGATTTGACCAATACCCCTTGTTCCGACCAGTCTTCATCTCAATATGAGCTAAAACTTGTCCAGGTGTTGTTTAGACATGGTGCGAGAACACCGTTGAAGTCTATACCGGATGTTTTAGAGGTGAGAGTTTTTTTTAAAGCTTCTTGCTTCAGTTAACATCTTTTATGTTGGTCTTGGTTTGACTTTGTTGGTATGCTGGTCTTTTCAGGCACACTGGGTTCCTGAACTTCTGGAGATTCCAGATCACACCAAGATCGACTATGTTGTTACAGACTTGCATGGAGGCCCAAGACCATCTTCTCCTGTGGAGGATAGCTATAGAGCTAGAACACTGGTGGTCAGTATGACTTATGATCAGGTGTCCGCAAACTTTTGGCAATATAGTGTAAGCCACAGTCAAGAAGCAGATAATATTTATAGAAGGTTTTGTTTCGAGTCAAAATGTTTGATTTTTGGCAGATTGAATTAATAATAAACACCCCTCCCCTTTTTTTACTCTACATAGCAGTTCTGCATTATGCTTTTATTGAGAGATTTTTTTGTTAAGGTAATTATAATAAAGAGCATTTGAGAATAACAGAGTGAAATTAAAGGTTTAAAAATGCCAGGGTTTGAAATCTGAAGCAAAATAATGAATTAATAGCTCTGTCATTACTTTTTTACATTTACATTCAATGCATTTGGCAGATGCCTTTATCCAGAGCAAATTACAAATGAGCAGTTGGAGGGTTAAAGGCCTTGCTTGAGGACCCAGCATTGATCATGACCTTCCGAGTCAAGGTCCAATGCCTTAACCACTGAGCTGCCACCTCCCTATATATTACTTATCCCATAAAGAATGGAAAGGGCTTTTTTCACTGAAAAAGTCAAGCTACATTGTAAAATTAGAAATAAAACTGAATATATAACTGCCCAATTACTGTCGACATGCCATTTTTTTAGTTAATGGCATTGACTTCAGATTCCCTGTTCTGTAGGGAGGTACCTATCCAGGACAGCTCACCACACTGGGCATGCAACAGCTGTATGATCTAGGACTAAGGCTGAGAAGCAGGTACATTCAGGACATGGCCTTCCTTAGTTCAAGTTTCAGCAATAAAGAAGTTTAGTAAGTTCATCTTTAATTCCCTTCTACTTGTATGAAATCGGTTTGTTTGATCAACACCGTTTGCAGCTGATCAGATTTTTGAGTGTGAGTTTGTTCATCCGCAGCATTCGTTCAACCAACATTGTCCGCACCATCGAATCAGCCAAGTGTCTGGTTGCAGGGTTGTTTCAGCAGCAACAGACAGGTAAAGTGTAAGTGTGTGTTGTGTTTGTGTGGATGAGTCGGGGATAAATCAGAGAGTTTATTATACCCCGATATTGTTTCTCTTTCCAGACACTGTGCCCATTTTAACAGAAGTAGCAGAGAAGGAGATCTTATACCCAAACTACCATGGATGCAAACTTCTCAAGCTGATCAGTGGGTGAGATATTTGCATTACATTTAATTGCATTACTGAAGATCTGTGGGAGTTTTTCCTTGCCACAGTCGCCACGGCTTGCTCATCAGGGATAAATGCACACCATTCACCTTAACTGTTGATTTCTGTAAAGCTGCTTTGAGACAATGTCTGTTGTGAAAAGCGCTATACAAATAAACTTGACTTGACTTGACTTGACTGTGAAAAATTTCTAAAGTTGATATTCAGTCGATTAACTGTAATATTATCCTATATAGGTCATATTAATTTCATTTACAAATATTCAATTCAATTTCAATTCATTTTTATTTGTATAGCGCTTTTAACAATGAACATTGTCTCAAAGCAGCTTTACACAGATAATGTGGTGATTAAACATAAATATGTTCTTTGTAAGTATGTTTGTCCCTGATGAGCAACTGTGGCAAGGAAAAACTCCCCGAGATGGCATAAGGAAGAAACCTTGAGAGGAACCAGACTCAGAGGAACCCATCCTCATCTGGGTTGCACCAAATGACCATTTGAAGCAGATATACAATGTTGTGGGGTACAGTGATGATGATCAGAAGCAAACTGCACTCCCGAGTCAGTGCAGCAGACCGCCGACACCAACTACAGTCAATCCGTCCTCAAAGCACCCGTTCTACTCCGAATTAAGAGACCGTCCGAGCTGCACAGAAGTGTGAAGATCCAAGGAGGAGAGGGGCAGGAACACTGGTCACTGGAGCCTCAGGAGCATGTTTAACTCGACCGAAAGAGAGAGAGAGAGAGAGAGAGAGAGAGAGAGAGGGTGGCGGGAAGAAGGATATGGATTATTAAGTGTAACTATTGGTGTACGAAAGTTAATGTCACTGTGCAGTTTGGACTCCGGCAAGACTCGCTATGGCAGCATAACTAAAAGGGAGAACCAGAAGGTAACACAGACATGAGGGATCTCTGGGATGAGGCGACCCACCACACCACCGTCAACAAACCTGAGTGAGCGTGTGAATGTGAGGGGCGACAGCATACAAATATACCAGTTCACCAAACACTCTATATCCATGTTCCTCAGATCTGTGCCTTTACCTAAGAAATCTACTGATAAAAGGCTTGACTAAATAAATACGTTTTCAACCTCGACTTGAACACTGAGACTGTGTCCGAGTCCCGAACACTGATTGGAAGGCTGTTCCATAACTGTGGGGCTTTATAAGAGATATGGTATTTGGCAGATGCCCTTATCCAGAGCGACTTACATTTATCTTATTTATACCACTGAGCAGCTATGGGGTTAAGGGCCTTGCTCAGGGGCCCAGGAGTGGCAGCATGGTGCTGAGATTTGAAGTCCAATGCCTTAATTTGCTTTAATACTGAAGCGGTTTTAGGCAAAGTTGCTAAACGCAATCAGACTGACGTCACTGTGAGTCCATTTGAAGGAAAAAGCATTTTTAATGTTTTGTAATTATTGTTTGAATTTGATTATGTTGACAGCTGATATAAAGTTTCACATAATATTTAAATATGACCTGCAGCCATTTTAGGTATATATTAGATTTTCATGATTATATGATCATGTCTTTATAATATTTATGTATTGCTAAAGATATCAACTAATACTATCCGAATAATGAAAAATCCATTGTAACGTTTCGTAAAGCATGAAGTACATATGAAACCAGACACTACAAAAGACCATCTTTAATGCCAACACATGCTGCAACAAACACATTGACATCTACAAGCATAATGATTCCATTAAGTTCACATAGTCCTGTGACTCACCAGACTCTAAATGACTCATCTGTATTAAATTAATCTGCAGGTCGAATCAGAATGATGTAATTATTTGTCTTGGATCAGGTTAACAGTTTTACTGTCTGAACTTAGTTGCATTTCGCAGCATTCAAATTGCTTGTGGTGTTTTCTGGCCTGCAGATCTCGTTGGGCCGAATCGTCCACGTTGCCTGACATCGCTTCTGATCTCCAGAGCCTTCAGAGCGTGTTGGGTGTCGGGCCTCATCAGCGTCTCGATTTCATCCAAATAAGAGATGACATGGTGGCCAGAGAGGTTGGAGCACACTGTTTTGCACACTTATACTTTTTACAGGCCACAGAGGCTTATTATAATAAAACTTGTAAATGTAAAATCAGTGTAGCAATTCTTTTTATTTGTATCTAGTGCCAGCATGGAAACACAACAAAACTTTTTACATGCACAACCACATACAGTACAACATGCAGTGGAATGCATCACTGTATGTGGACATGTACTAAATCCAATACTTGACTGATAACATGTGTTTTGACCATATCACAGCTTTTCTGGCATGTCTAGACTGAGAAATTCTCTCAAGCATCAAGCCAGAAACGTTTATTTTGTTTCTCCTTTTAGGCTCACAGCCTCCCGTGTCCTGCAGCGCTCGATAGCTGGAGAACTAAAGTGGAGGAGAGAGCTGTGGATATGATCTGGCACATTTATGAGCCCAGTAACAGGTGAGCTACTCTAGGGGGCATCTTTCAGCAAGCCATGTGGCTTATGACACCCCCCCATCACCACACACACACACACACACACACACACACACACACACACACACACACACACACACACACACCCTGCATTTAGACACTAAGTAGATACAGAGTCGGGTGTCTGAAAGCATAGGTGGAAGAAGTGCACTACTAAAAGTAGAAATCTTCTGAAGAATTAAAAAGTTTTACATTTCACATTTGAGTGAAAGTAGTTTGTTTAAAATGGTTTACATAAGTTTTAAAGGGAAATGTGCCGATCTATAAGAACAATATTTTATTAAATGATGCAATTCAGCGTTCAAATCGTCTGCACATCATCTCCTTTGAAGGAGAGATTTTCTATTGTTAGAGACACACAGTGATATCTATACTCCACACAAACTCTCGGTAGAACTGTGGAGTAAAATGTAAGCTTACACATCAAAATGGAGTGAAGTTAAATTTTCCACAAACTAAACTAATACTCTGATAAACTACTGTGCCTGTGAAAAGTTTGGAGACACATAATCTTTTTTAAACATGCATGTTTCTTTCATTTGTATGCAACAAACAAGGTAAAAGGCAAAAACACACAAGCACTGGACCGATGGAGTCCAAATTTGACATTCCTGGCTCTAACAGGAGAAAAGACAGAGAAAAGGAGAAATGACTGCCTCACACCTACAGTCAAACATAGAGGTGAAAGCTTAATGGATTGGTTTTAGAGCAGGGAAGGAGATTTATTCCCAGGTGAAAGAAATACTAAACCAACATGGCTACCATTTCATATTTCAACATCATTTTATCAGGACTGCAGCAAATTAGAAACATCTTAGTCCTATATATCCTATTAAACTACTCAGTTAACTGGATTAGAAGATTAAAAAGAATTCTCCAGCTAGCAACGCACACCTTTGACAAGTTTTACAAGAGGCATAGCATTTCAGCTGAATGTTAGGAGAAACAAACTCTGAATTCCAAGATTGTGTAAAGCTTGTGTTTATGCTAAGGGAGGATTTTTCGATGAAAATAAAGTGTTGCATTTGTACATTTATCTATTTGTTTGGTCCAAGTAAATCTTCATACCGTTAAATGACCTAGTTTGTTTCATATAAACAAAAGGAACATGCATGTGTCTCTAATAAATCATAAAAGACTACCGGTAGGTGTTTAAAAACCTTTGACAGGGACTGTACATACTTAAAAAATGTTCTTAAATACAATTACAAAGTGAAATACTTCCTTATTATCCACAAAGGTCATAAAACAATGGGAGTTAACCCTCATACATGTACTTTATATATTTTTTTGACATTTGCAGGTTTAAAATGGCAATAAAAGTTCAATAAGTATGTGGAAATACTGTATTGCTATTGCATTTGGTATTGCATTTGCATTATCCTATATTGTATTTGGTATACTTTCTTGTTCCAATGGGAGTTAGCAGGAAGCTACATACTAAGAAATGAAAACATCATGTTTTTTAATTGTGTCATTTTGTTTGTGTTCAGGGAGAATATACAGCTGTGTGTGGGTCCTATACTTCATACTCTTCTCACTAACATGGAGACCAAGGTTCGGGGTCATGCCTCAGATCCAGACAGGTGAGCATTTTGATTCTCCTGAATACTTGAAAGCATGCACAGGGTTTATATTTTAAAACAGGAGTCACATATTGGAAAATAAATCACATCCAGAACAACAATTTTCTTAAGTAGTTTTTTCGCGTTTCTGTACTTTACTCAGGAATTTCCGTTTGGGGAAACTTTAAGTCAAGTCAAGTTTATTTCTATAGCGCTTTTCACAACAGACGTTGTCTCAAAGCAGCTTTACAGAATTTAACAGTTAAGATGAATGATGTGTGTTTATCCCTGATGAGCAGCCGTGGTGACTGTGGCAAGGAAAAACTCCCTTAGATGTTATGAGGAAGAAACCTTGAGAGGAACCAGACTCAAAAGGGGAACCCATCCTCATTTGGGTGACATCAAGAGTGTGATCATAAATCTTTTAACAATACAGAACACTGGAGAATAAGAACTAACATGAGCACTGGAGTGTAAGATTATGAGTAATGTCCTTTCTACAGTCTTATACAGTCTTATACTTTATGGTTATAAAACTAGGAGCTACTAAGCAACTCATAAAACAGCTCAACATATGCGATCATCGCAGATCCAACACCAGCTTCTCCATGTCAGAGCATTTAAACACTCAAGGAGGTCCAGTGTCCAAATTCTACATGAGGTGGGATCTAATTGGCGCTGGTACGTCTCTAGATGGTTCCTATAAACCTTCCCTTTCACTCTTGCAGATACTCTTTTATCACAGTGTACCATTACACCACTACTGTATATTTATTTATTGTACCCATTCAGTCAGTTTCACACTGCAAACATCAGTGACAGCTTTAATAACCTTAGCGGAGTAAATAATGGCTAACACTAAAAAAAGAGAAATTAAAAGATGTTTTTAAAGATTCTTAAAATGCTCACTGGTCACCGAATGTCATAGTAGAGACTGTACCAATGTGTAACGAATCAAAATCTTAAAGAACTTTGAAATACTGCAGTAAATACTTCCTTTATTATTATTTTTATCTACTCACTCATAAATATTCTTTGATACACTGAATGGACAAGTATTGGGACATCTGCCATTTTTCCAGCCATATGTGCTTCTTCAACAAACTGTTATCATAAAGCTGAAGGCACACTGGTGTATAGTGTGTTTTTGGTATGCAGTAGCATTACAATTGCCCTTCACTTGAACTAGGAGACCCAAACCTGTTCCAGCATGACAATGCCCCTGTGCACAAAGCCAGCTCCATGAAGTTGAAGGTGTACGTGTTTGAGTGGAAGAGCTTGAGTGGCCTGCTATAGAGCTCTGAACGCAACCCTATTGAACAATTGGAACACTGACTGCACCCCAGGCCTCCTCATCCCACACCAGTACCTGACTTTACTAACACCCTTGTGGCTGAATGAGAAACATTTTTTTCCAGAAGAGTCGAGGGTATTATAACAGAAAATGGAGACTTAATGTGGAATGAATCTTATAATCAGTTGTCCATAAACTTTTGTCCATATAGAGATTAGGGGTCACCAAAGCTCAGCATAGCTCCACTTACCAGTGAGCTGCATTTATTTTTTTTGTTGCTATTTTTTTTTTTAATCACACTTGCATTGGTGTGAATTTGAAAATTATAATAATTAAAATATAGATGACTAGATATAGATGAATATCATTAATTATTAATAATAACATATAATTAAAGGTAAATTGAGCAAATTTGTTATTTCAGAACTTGTGTGTTATTTTAGAAGTGTGTATTAAACTGATAGCCCTTCACATTAATCGGTACCCAAGAAGTATCTCTCAGTTTCAAAAGGTTGGTGACCCCTGATATAGAGCATGTTTCGTTGAGACCTATACAGTTTTTATAAGCATGTGTATTTGTGTTTGTGGTAAAAGGAAGCTGTTTCTGTACTCGGTGCACGACACGACGCTGATGCCGTGCTTGATGGCGCTGGGCGTGTTCGATATGAGATGGCCTCCATATGCTGCTGATATCACACTTGAGCTGTACCAACATCGACACAACAAGCAGCACTATGTCAAAATATCGTACATCGGCCAGGTACGAATTGTAATATGCCTTGAAAGGCCCTTATACTGTGTATAACGCATTGCTTCTAATTCTAAATTTGTTGTTATGTGCCTTGTAGGATCAGAAAATCCCCAGCTGTAGTGATGTCTACTGTCCACTCGGAGAGTTTAAGCAAGCCATGTCTGTGTACGCTTTGCCTGAGAAAAGCTACCACACCCTCTGCAACCGCAGAGAAGATGTACCCAACCACTGAGTTAACACTACCTCATGCATTTAAACACACACACACACACACACACACACACATATAGTGATGAGGCTCAACACATGTCGCTTCTGCTTCGTTTAAGTTTACACACATTGATGCAAGAACTTTAGTCTGAAGAACTTTCACTTGTTTTATAATTTCTAATGGTATCACTATTTAAATTGTAGTTTAGGGCACTCTCTCTTAGGAAGCTCAGCACTTACAAATCGTTTGGTCAAACAAATAAAAACTACATTCTGTACTTATTTGAAGTAATGTTTAAATAGATTGGGTTCTTACCACAACATCAGTCACCAAAACACAATGAATTTTGGAAAGATATTATGAAAGAAATCTGAAACCAGATTTCAGAATAAGGCTTTAGTAAAGATTACTACTACAAGGGACTCATCACATGACAAAGAGACACAAGACCCCGAATAGTGAAACTTATTTATTTGTTATAATCAGCAGTCTGTCCCTCAGGGGATTTGCAGCCTCCATGAGTGTGTGTGTGTTTATTCCTTTTTCTCTGGGGAGTTTTACTGCACTGTTTACTGAATATCTGTGATGTGACATATTTTATAGATAATTTCAGCCTTAAGTGGTTATCAGTTTGTTTTTTTGTGGCTTTATTTCATCTTTGCATCTGTCATAAGAATGTGTTCTTTTAGAATATTAAAAGTACAAACAATTAAATGGTCGTGTTAAATAAAGGCTAAATTATTTACAGAGAAAAGGTTTTCTACATTTTACACTCAAACCATGCACAAAAAAAAGGAATAACAGACATGAAGCACACTCAGTTTCAGCTGTAATATTCATGAGCTCAGGCGTTTCTTTTCCGACCTCTGTAATCAACAAAGCATTTCTGGCCTACAAAACTGAAACCTCATTGGACGATTTTTTTTCTTCTTCACACCATTATGTTATGTTTCTGCTGTTACAGCGAGCAGCAGTTTTAAAAAAAAATACTCACACTTGCTTCCCCCTTTCTGTTAATTTTATGTTGAAACTCGAAGCTTGTGACCTGTATGTTAGTGATTCAATAGGGTGTGCTGCTGCTACATGATCAGCTGTTTGGTTTATTGTATGAATGAGCAGGTGTACAGGTGCAGGACACAAATTCAGACAGACTCAATTACACTACATGACCAAAGGATGTGAACACCCAGAGTTTCACTCCTTCATTGCTGTTGTAAGCTATGTTTTGAAATAAAGGTTAAATTAAATTTTCTTCCATTCCATTCTCTAAAAGAGCGTTAGTGCAACATCCACATTCCAAAGGTGTTGAGACCAGGACCCTGAGGAGGACACTCGTGTTCTTTTACACCAGAGTTGGAAAACCATGGAGCTCACTTTTTGAACAGGAGCAGTGTTATGTTGGAACAGGTTCCAATGAAGAACAATATAGCATATTGATACATTTTAGACAATTGTCTGCTTCTAACCTTGTGGGAAATGTCTTGAGAAGAACCATATTACTTCATTAGCTACTTCACCTACAGTATAATTCTTGTACACGTTTTTGTTTTGCATGCTTTTTTCCTCACACATTTCAATGTTTCAGTATCGGAATATTAGTGCTGGTTGTATTGCCAATCCAGATCTCACAAAAGAGCAAAAGCAGCAAAAACAGCTGCAGCTCTTGTCCATGGTTCTGAATAATGTTTTTCTTACTTTCTGTAAATTAGTTGTTGTGCATATTATATAGTGCATGGGGCAGTGGTGGTTTAGTGGTTAAAGCTCTGGGTTACTGATTATAAGGTTTGGGGTTGAAGCCCCAGTTCTGCCAAGCCAATCTTGGGCCCTTGAGCAAGGCCCTTAACCCTCTGTGCTTCAGGGCTGCTATAAAATGGCTGACCCTGTGCTTTGATCCCAGCTTTCCAACGTTTGATAAGATATACAAAAAGAATTTCACTGTGCTGCAATGTACATGTGACCAGTGAAAAGCACCTTTAGTATTGGGCTGGTTGCAGAGGTAAAGGTTGGGAGCAAGCCTAGCACAAAAAAGTGGCCTGCATTGAATTGATTAATTCAGCTGGTTGTTAATAAATAGTTTGGCCTTGGCAATAAAGACATCTGCATCCAGTGTGTGAGTGGGGGGTGTGTTCAGAACGCACTCCTCAACAGGGAGTATTAACCCAATTGTTATGCAAAAAGAGAAGGGTGTTGTTAAGGCCTATGGGCATGCCTAAGTCAACACAATGCAGAACCATGTGATCATGCAAAGCACTCTGCAGCAGCAGCATGTATCTGATTCAAAAGAGTCATCCTGACTGACTTTCTTGTACATAATTGCTTCATTTGATGATGATTATGCACAGTACTTTCCTGGAGGTTATGTATCTCATATGGTTAAACTCAAAATACCAGAATCTTGGTCTTTGTTGAGAAAGGTCCACAAAAAAATCAGTTTGGTAATCTGGTTAATATAATCCAAGATCACCCTTTCCTATCAGCATTCACATGTACTGGAGTATTCTTCTTCTTCGAATTATCTTTTATTTTAATGCATGAATGAACATGATAAACTTGCCATTCAAGCAATTCTAATATTTATGTTAATGCAAGCAGCCTTTTTTGCCTTGAGCCACCAATCATTGTAGAGCGCACACACTGTTTTGCACTTGTTTTGATTGACCCTTGGTGGGATTTCCTTAGCACACATTTTTAGTTCAGCATCAGTTAAACAGCATGTATAACATTTTGAGAGGAATAAATGATGGACCTGTGACCTTATTTGCAAACATTTTTTGAGTAGTTGAAAAGAAGGTTTTAAGCTAATGATCATTTTAATAGATATCAGTGTTTGACTCATTAATAACATTCTATTGATAGATTGGTGTGCTAAGTACCATTAGAGTATTTTTTTTTTTTTTTTTTTTACATAAACTGGGTTGATTATGCAAGAGTGTTGTGACAACAATGATATTAAGAACATGATCCTTCAGGAGTGTTGTTTTATTTCTCTGTGTTCAGATTTTTTTTTTAAAGTCACCTGACTTAAAATTACTCTAAAAATGCTAGAAAAATGGACATTTGGTGCAACCCAGATGAGGATGGGTTCCCTCTTGAGTCTGGTTCCTCTCAAGGTTTCTTCCTTGTGCCATCTCGGGGAGTTTTTCCTTGCCACAGTTGCTCATCAGGGACAAACTTACTTACAAAGAACATATTTACGTTTAATCACCACATTATCTATGTAAAGCTGCTTTGAGACAATGTTCATTGTTAAAAGCGCTATACAAATAAAAATGAATTGAATTGAATAGAATAGAAAAAGGCCTGATCAGAAATTTGCATTTTGTGCTCTTGTCAAAAGAATTGCAAAGCTATAGATTGGCCATTTATTATGCCAGGTGCTCACAAATAAGGTGCAAAAAATGTGATTTAAAAAAAATAAAATAATAGGCAATAGAGTAAAGTGTGGTTGTGGTGTAATTGCTTAGTATTCAGATGCTTTGTTTCTAATTGTCTTTGTTTCTAATTGTCATGGGAAATTTATCTCCCATAAATGATATTACAGTCTTAAAATAGATTCTTAGTTTTATTAACATGCACAGATACTTTACATTTAAAAACATTAACATTTATATGTAATTATTATTTATTTAATAATATTATTTTATATTATATTTAATATATTAACTTACTTTCTTTCGGCTTCTCCCGTTAGGGGTCGCCACAGCGGATCATCCATATTCATGAGCCGCATGTTTGATTTGGCACATGTTTTTACGCTGGATGCCCTTCCTAACGCAACCCTCCCCGGTCAGGGAACCAACCCCAGCCTTTAGGGTTGCACAAGCCAGTGCACTCTTAGTGCTGGTCCCAGACCGGAATAAATAGTTAGGGTTGCGGTATGAAGGACATCCAGCGTAAAACATGTATGCCAAATCAAATATGTGGCTCACGCATCAGAAAATTCATACCAGATTGGTTGAGGCCCGGGTTACCAACGACCGCCACAGGTATTGTTAGCCATCAGGGTACCGAAAATTGGGCTACTGTTGGCCAAAGGAGAGGAGGAAGACATCTACAGAGAAAGCAGGAAGAGGAGAAGTGGAGGAGAGTGAAGGTTTGGGTTGATACTTTAAATGTTGGTATTATGACGGGTAAAGGGAGAGAGGTAGCTGATATGATTGAGAGGAGAAACGTAGATATGTTGTGTGTTCAGGAGGAAAGGGCATAAGAATAGGAACAATAGAGGTGGGTTTAAACTGTTCTTTAATGGTGTGGCTGGAAAGAAAAATGGTGTAGGAGTGATTCTGAAGGAAGAGTACAGTAAGAGTGTACTGGAGGTGAAGAGAGTTTTTGATAGAGTAATGAACATGTAGCTGGAAGTTGAAGAGGTGATGATAAATGTCATCAGTGCTTATGCTTTACAAGTGGGTTGTGAGATGAAGGAGAAGAAAAGATTCTGGAGTGAGTTAGGTGAAGTGGTAGAAGGTGTAGCTAGGAATGAAAGATTGGTGATTAGGGCAGACTTTAATGGGCATGTAGGTGAAGGGAACAGAGGTGATGAGGAGGTGATGGGTATGTATGGCCTTAAGGAGAGGAATGTGGAAGGGCAGATGGTGGTAGATTTTGCTAAAAGGATGGAAATGGCAGTGGTGAACACTTATTTTAAGAAGAAGGAGAATCATACATTATAAGTATAAGAGTGGAGGAAGGTGCACACAGGTGGACTATGTTCTATATAGGAGATGCAACCTGAAGGAGATTGGAGAGTGTAAGGTGTTGGCAGGGGACAGTGTAGCTAGACAGCATTGGATGGTGGTCTGTAGAATGGTTTTGGAGGTGAAGAAGAAGAGGAGGAGAGTGGGGACTGAAAGAAGAATAAGATGGTGGAAACTGAAAGAGGAAGACTATAGTGTGAGATTCAGGGAAGAGGTCAGACAGGGGGTCGGTGGTGTTGAAAAGGTGCTGGATAATTGGGCAACTAGTGCAGAAGTGATAAGGGAGACAGCTAGAAAGGTACTTGGTGTGACTTGGTGTGATGTGATTACTGGTTACTGTACATAAGCATACCTTGTATATACACTTTTTTCTCATAATATATCTTTATATATTTTATACTTTTACATAGTTTATTGTCTTTATTTATCTGCCTTCTTTTTTCTTTGTTGTATTTTTCTCCCCGTCCTATTCCCTCATGACGGACAGTCGTATAAAGCATTTTACTGCATGTCGTACTCTGTATGTATGTGTATGTGACAGATAAAATTTGATTTGATTTGATTGATTTGACTTCTGGAAATAGAAAGGAAGACAAAGAGACATGGTGGTTGCCCATCAGAGATAAATACACATTGTTCACCTTAGCTCTTAAATTCTGTAAAGCTGCTTTGAGACAATGTCTGTTGTAAAAAGGTCTATAGAAATAAACTTGAATTCAATTAAATTGAATTGGTGAAATGAGGAAGTGCAGGAGAGCATAAGGAGAAAGAGGTTGGCAAAACAGAATTGGGATCGACAGAGAGATGAGAAAAGTAGGCAGGAGTTCAAGGAGATGCGGCAGCAGGTAAAGAGGGATGTGGCGAAATCCAAGCTAAATGAAAAGCTATTTGAGGAGTTGTATAAAAAGTTGGACACTAAGGAAGGAGCAAAGGATTTATACCGATTGGCCAGGCAGAGGGACCCCACTGGGAAGGATGTGCTGCAAGTTAGAGGAATAAAGGATGGAGATGAAAATGTGTTGACTAGTGAGGAGAGTGTGTTGAGAAGATGGAGGGAGTATTTTGAGCAACTGATGAATGAGGAGAATTAGAGAAAATGTTGGATGGTGTGGAGATGGTGAAGCAGGAAGTGGATAGGATTAGTAAAGAGGAAGTGAGAGCAGCGATTAAGAGGATGAAGAGTGGAAAGTTGGTTGGACCAGATGACATACTGGTGGAAGCACGGAGATGTTTAGGAGAGATGGCAATGGAAATTTTAACCAGATTGTTCAACAAGATTTTGGAAGGTGAGAGGATGCCTGAGGAATGAAAAAGGAGTGTGCTGGTACTAATCTTTAAGCATAAGGGAGATGTGCAGACCTGCAGTAACTACAGGGGAATTAAGTTGATCAGTCACACCATGAAGTTATGGGAAAGAGAAGAGAGAAGAGGTAACCATCTGTGAGCAACAGTATGGTTTCATGCCCAGGAAGAGCACTACAGATGCAATATTTGCTTTGAGAATGTTGATGGAGAAGTATAGAGAAGGTCAGAAGGAGTTGCATTGTGTGTTTGTGGATTTAAAGAATGCGACAGGGTGCCGAGGAGTTGTGGTATTGTATGAGGAAGTCAGGTGTGGCAGAGAAGTATGTAAGGGTGGAGCAGGACATGCATGAGGACAGTGTGACAGCAGTGAAGTGTGCAGTGGAGGTTGAATTGCATCAAGGATCAGCTCTGAGCCCTTTCCTGTTTGCAGTGGTGTTGGATAGTTTGACGGACAAAATCAGAGAGGAGTCTCCGTGGACTATGATGTTTGTGGATGATATTGTGATTTGTGGTGAGTAGGGAGCAGGTTGAGAAGAGCCTGGAGAGGTGGAGATATGCGCTGGAGAGAAGGGGAATAAAAGTCAGTAGGAGTAAGACAGAGTACATGTGTGTAAATGAGAGGGAGGGCAGTGGAATGGTGCGGTTGCATGGAGAAGAGGTGGAGAAGGTGGAGGATTTCAGGTACCTGGGGTAGTAATAGTAAAGAAGAGTGTGTTAGAGAAGTAAATAAAAGAGTGCAGGCAGGGTGGAGTGGGTGGTGAAAAGTCATAACAGGACACTCCAAGGGAAAGTTTGTAGGACTGTGGTAAGACCTGCGATGTTGTATGGTTTAAACTTTAGAGACAGTGGCATTAAGTAAGTTAGTTGGGAGTGATGAGGATTGACAGAATTAGAAATTATTTTATTAGAGGGACAGCGCATGTAGGATGTTTTGGAGACAAGGTGAGGGAGGCGAGATTGAGATGGTTTGGACATGTGCAGAGGAGGGACATGGGGTATATCGGTAGGAAGGAGGAAAAGAGAAAGGCCAAGGTTTATGGATGTGGTGAGGGAAGACATGCAGGTAGTTGGTTTGAAAGAGGCAGATGTAGAGGACGGGGGTATGGAGACGGATGATCCGCTGTGGTGACCCCTAATGGGAGCAGCCAAAAGAAGAAGAAGAATATTAATATATGCATTGTGACTGAATGGAAGAAAAATCTAAATCAAAGCAGGTGTGATATACAAAGCAGGTGCTAATGCCGTTATCGATTAGTTGGGTTGCTCAAGTTTCGGTGTAGCATAATGGTAAGATAACACAACTGCTTAAGTCCCAAGTCATCCAAGGCAATGGGAGCATTGTGTATTAAACGCAAGGCAATGGAAGATGTTATATTAAAATGCTGTAAGACTGTAAAACCTGCAAGTTATGCAAAGCTGAATTTGTGTGGGTGGAAGTACCACAGTGATGCATGAAAAGCACATGAAAAAAAAACCACACTGAAGTCACGGATGAAGGTGAAACAACAGCACGGTGAGCAAAAACTGTATAACCCTAATCATGTGGAAAATGGAACAGTTCAATGAAGTGCTATTGTGTAAACTGTTTGTAAGTTCGGGACAGTCACACTGGATCTATTCTGCATGACTCGTGAGCATCAGGTTGTGCAATCAGCTCGCTCGCAACATTGTGATGGATCAAATTAAACTGGTTTGAATAAAACACAATCTAAAAGCAGCAAATAACACCAGCAGTAAACGATTATATTTTAGTCACTGTGGTGGTTTTAAGCGAATGATTATGCATTTGTACACCAATGTAAATTTTTTCCTCCTTAAATCAAGTCTGTTAGCTCGCTGCATTTCTCTGTTCCAATCTCTTTTTATAGCATATGTCTACTACAACAGTAACTTATCTGTTCTCAATGCTGAGAAATACAGGCAGATACTTCTCCCTTATGCAGTACCATCAGGGAGGCATTTGATTGGCCCCAAATGTATTCTGCAGCAGGACAATGACCACAATTATACAGCCAAAGTCATTAAAAACTATCTTTAGCAGAGAGAACAACAAGGAGTCCTGAAAGTGATGGTTTGACCCCACAGAACCGTGGGCTCAACATCAGTGAGTTTTTCTGGAATTACATGAAGAAAGATTTGAGGCAGCCCACATTCACAGAAGATCTGTGGTTAATTCTCCAAGATGCTTGGAACAGCCTAAGAGCCTTATAGTTCCTTTAAAAACTTTGCAAGCATGATTTTGCCTTGAAAACAGTGGTCACACCAAATATTGATTGGATTTTGATTTCTCTTCTGTTTAGTTACTGTCCTTTTTTTTAATTGATACAATAAAATAAACTATTACCACTATTAAAAATTCTATTACTAGTATTCTATTTTTTAGATGTTTTTTACAGCATTTTTTTTAACAGCACTTCCTAAAACATTTGCACAGTATCAGAGCTATAATGTTTTGTCAGAATTATAACTGTCTCAAATAATAGATATTTAAGAAAGTTTAAGATCAGCTTTTTAATTCATGTTTGATGGCAAGATTTGTAAGTGAAAAAACACCGTGTGTGTATTTGGTGCATTGTGTAGGGAAGTTATTTCCCCCTTGAATAGGCATAAGCCTTATATGTACAATATTGTGGTTATTTTGTTATTTTGCCTTCGGTAGATTTCTCTTCATGAGCACACTATAATCAACTAAACTTTTAATTGGTCTGATGAGGCTAAATGTATGTGATTTCTTTGTCCACAGTGAAGACCAATAACGTTATATTAAATATGTTGTGTTTTTTGAGGTCTCGGATTGGAGCAGGTGTTTCCTTTTAATTACATTAATGTTACGTTTATGCATGAAAGACAATCGTTTAATACGTATGCTTAGTCCATAATGATTCTTGGCCATTAATCCATAAGGACGATAGTTAAGGACCTACAACTAAAAGTTTAGGGATCCAAAAGAAACACCAAAATTCCTGCAGCTTTTAAATCTGCATGCCTTTGCAATGTAAGACATCCTGCAGGTACATCTGGACTTTTTAACATCTGCACACTTTCTAAATGACATCTTCACATTCCCTTCCAAAGGAAATAGAACAGGAGAACTGTTTAAATAAGTTTTCATGCTGTTAGTGCCAATGTATTATTTTTTTTCCTTAAACTGAACTGAACACAGAACACAAAACACAAAAACCGTACTTTTTTATTATTGAAATTTTAATTGAGTTTTTTTTCAGTGCATGGCAATGTTCACACTGTCACATCTTGTCTTCATATTTAAAATGTGTTTTTTACCCTTTCTGAAAGCTTTGGGACAATTAAAAAGAATGGGTTGGATATATGTGTTGTTAAAGGACAATTACACTGACTAGCGATAATTTTACAGCCACCAATCATGCACAACATTATGACCACCTGCCTCATATTGTGCCTTTCAATGCCAAAACATGACCTGCCAAAACATGACATTACCAGCATTAACTTCTTCAGCTACAGGAGCTCTTCTGTTGGATCGGATCACACGGTCCAGCCTTCGCTCCCCACATGCATCAATGTGCCTCGGTTGTCCATGACCCTGTCACCGGTTCACCACCGTTCCTTTCTTGGAGCACTTTTGATAAATACTGACCACTGCAAACCAGGAACATCCCACAAGAGCTGCAGTTTTGGAAATTCTCTGACCCAGTCGTCAAGAGATCACAATTTGGCCCTAGTCAAACTCGTTCTAATCCTTACGCTTGCTCATTTATCCTGCTTCTAAGACATCAACTTCAAAGACAAATTGTTTATTCACTGCCTAATATATCCCACCCACTAACAGGTGCCATGATGAAGAGATAATCAGTGTTATTCACTTTACTAGTAATAATGTCTTAATGTCAAAATGTTATGCCTGATTGGTGTATATCGTTCTTAAAAAGCAGAATGCAAGCGTTACCATTTTGATCCTGCTTCTTCTTCTTCTGGCTGCTCCCATTAGGGGTCGCCACAGCGGATCATCCGCCACAGAGGATGTGCTATGTGCTGCCATGTCAATCTAATCTCCCCAGGGCCTTCAGAATCAGTAGTGCTAGCTGATGTACCTTATACTATATTAGCAATGGGTCTGTTTATTTAACCAATCAGATTTCAAATTCGCCTCACAGGGCCAGCTAGCTGGCCCAGAATAGCGTCAGCATTTTTCCATCCTCTGATTGGTTGGTCAGAGGGAAACTGTTACAGACAGCCTTATTCAACAGAAAAGTTCGACTGGCAAAACACATCTGTAACGCACTGCACACATGAATACATCTGAGTTAGACTTTTTTATACCTACAATGGCTGACTGAGGAAGAGAAATTTATTTAGTCTCAGACATTCTTAAAAATCAATTTTCATAGCGTACTTTTCCAGAAAAGCTAGACATCGTGAGGAGAGGTTGGCCAACCCCTAAGCTAGCTAGCTTGTCTCAGCCTGGGAAAGGGTTTGTTTACCACTTCCAGACCAGTGAATACGAGCCGTACCACTGGCTTACAGCCTCTGAGGAGCGCTGCAAATTATGAGTATACATTATGTGTATGCATCTCTGGTGAGTAGGATGTATTTTATTTACATTTTTTTTTGTCATGTTTTTAGACAAATATTGATTCTGAACTGCTCCGGATGATGTAGGTGCACAGTTGCGGTTGTAGTCTAGAGGTTTGGAGTAACTGGGTTTCTTGCTTTAGTAAAATATTATTCACCCTCCATATGTGAAATGTCTCTTTGTAAGGTCACACGTCGTTATATTGCGTTTTTGTATAGTATTGATGGTTTCTATAATTCGATGTAATAGTGGTGGTATTAAGAGGTGGATTAAGTCGGGTAAGTCCCCACTGAAGGCCCAGGTACCAAATGCATGGCCTGCCACTGCATACAACATCGCAGGTCTCACCACAGTCCTATAAACTTTCCCTTTCACTTTTGCAGATACTCTTCTATCTAAGCATAAAAGTGCTTCTTAGTTAAATGCACCAATAACTTTGAAAAATAAGTGCCTGTCTTTAAATATAAGTTACACTGGGGCTTACATGAAACAAGTTGTATTTCTATAACCATTTTATTGCAGAAGATTAAAGGAATAAATATTTTTTCAGCCTGCATGAGATTTTTTTTACGTACAATAGTAAACCAAGAACAGTGAATTTTCATGTATTTCATGCTTGCCAAATTAAGTGTCATGCATATTAAAAAAAAAAAAAAAAAAAAAGAAAGAGAGATTGTTAAAGAAATGCTGACAGTGGCCTCCGTTCATACACTTCCTCAAGGCTGACAGCTTAGATCCTGTAATTACTCCTTCAATACAAGCTTCCTAAAGGTTACAAATATTAAAGATGCCACAGATGGGTAGAAATACAAAATATTTTTAAATCACAAAAAACAAAAACAAAAACAAAAAATTAAGACCCACATTATTTGTGTGTTTGTATCCTAATTTTTCTAGAAAACATGGCCACTATATTCAGTGGCATGACAATATCACCACACAACTGCAGAGTAAAATTCAAATTTATTTATCTTGATAATGTTTTTTTTTTTTTACAGTTTTAAAACATCTGTGGTTTCAGACTAAAATCACTACATTTAAAACTTCATACAACTTCACTGCATTAAATCCTGGAAGCTTTGGATTTAAAAAAAAAACTCTCAATCTGAGAAGGTATTCAATTGCCTCATTAAAAACAAATTTCCAAAACAGGAATAGAATATACAGGAAAGATATCTGACATTGTAAAAAGTCACATTTCGACCTGTTGGGATTCCCTTATTTTAAAACAGAGGTACGAAATCTGTCTGTCAACAAAGATCAAGATGGCAAATATAAGAAGAGATTTCAACTAGCAATAGCAATAAATCTTGTTTCTTTCAACCATCCCAATTCATATATAGAATGATTCAGTGCCCATTAAACGCCCTCTTATCCTTTTGCTAGTTTGTCATGATCAAATTTCCGTGAACGAAGGGCAGATCAAACTCTCCACCTCAGCCAGCATTCAAGTAGATCCCAGAACTCTCACCTGACCACCCGACAAATATTCTTAGGTTTCGAAACAAAGCTACCTTTTTAAGTGCACTCATGATTATACTATTTATAAAAATACCTGTAATAACAATAATATTATTATAATTGCAGTAATTACAATAGTAGTAATCTTCTTAAAGCATTCTACACAATCCTCATTTACAAATATCGCCATGACCACCAGACTCCATCCCCTGAGAGAAACATTAATGGTTCAAGTTCCCCATCTATCTAAACTGTAAAACATCTTTAGTTTTGTTATTTAAATAACAGTGACTATTATTGTATGAAGAAGAAAAAAAAAAAAAAAAAAAAACAATACCAATAACCATAATTTCATCTATAGACTGAACTTCATTCTCATGTAGCACATTCAGGTATTTACAGTTGATTATTAATAAAAAGCCAGTCTTCGTCTTCACCGTCTTGACCCAGTGTTTCCACCTACAGAATTTAAAATAGCATAACATTTGTAATTTATAATAAAATACACTCACAGTGATCAAATCAGCCAATCATGTGGCAGCAATGAAATGCAAGATATGATGCGGGTACACGTCAAGAGCTTCAGTTAACGTTTATATCAAACATAAGAATTAAGGAAAAGGTGCGACCCATGTGACTTTGTGACAGCTCTGTGTACCAGAAAGGCTGGTTTGGGTATTTTAGAAATCTCCTGATGTATTTTACAGAGTCTCTAGAGAAGTGATGCCAAAACACCTGAATGAGCAGCAGTGCTGTGGGTATAAACAAAATGTCAATGAGACAAGTTCTAGCAAAATGATCAGACTGATTCCAGTGGCCCAGGATGATATCTCATTTCAATCTCTCTTTATAACGGTAACAAGCAGAAAAGTGTCTTGGACCAAACATAAAACCTTGAGGTGGATGTGCTATAACAGTAAAACACCACAATGGATTACAAAGTTCAAACCCGTCTGTTAAATCTCCTCTTTTCAGAAGGAGTTTCAGTCTGAAGGCCCTCTGGCCACGAGATGGTTTTTGCACTGCTATTTGTAAATCCTAGAGAGTGTTGAGTTTTAAAATCCCAGGAGATAACTAGTTTAGAAAATACTCCAGAATGCAACATCCATGACACATTTAAAGTCACAGTGATCATACTTTTCATTCTGATGTTTGCTCTGATCTAATGTGCCATGTATCTGCTTTTTATTTCACTATTTCACTGCTGCTACATGATTAGCTGCATTAATTTGTAGGTGTTCATAATAAAACGGAAGGCGAGTGCATATTGTCACATGAATACTTGGATTAATACTTATATTAATAAGGAAATGTACCAAATGGTTTATTTATATGCATGTATGTTACCTTAAGAGGAAGCGATGCACTGACGGCACTTGTAGAGTTTCGGATTATGCGTCCTTATGTGGTTTCTCACATTTTTCTGTCTGAAGAATGTTTTACTGCACAACTGTAAGAAATTAATAGAAAGAAATGTGATGAGAGCATACAATCATGCAGATTTTGCATGTCGATTTGTTACTTTTTATTGCTCTCGCAACGACCTTGAGAGAACAAATCAGCATCACACTTCAAGGTGCAGTAATGCTGAAGGGCTGAGTGAGGTACTGGATTAGATACAGCACTGCTAACAGAGAGAGTACAGCAGAATTTTCTTAAAGAACTTACAGGACATGGCCAGTGTTTGCCTTCAATGTGCCTGATTCGGTGCATGATGAGTCCATCGCAGTCTCTGTAAGACGCTCGACACTGCAGGCAGACATGTGGTCCACCAGAGGACTGACCACGAGGACTTTTTTGCTGATTAGAGCGAGCGCGTCGGATGGATTCCAGCATAACGGTGCGCCGACTGCTCACAGGATACAACTTGTTTACATTCTTCGAAAAGAAAAATGATTTTTATTTTATTGATAATATATACTCACACACCAAAGCTTTCAATGAAAACATGCTGCTTTTACAAAAACAAGTTTGAGGGGGAAAAATGTTTTATAAATAATTCATTTATTCACAAGTTTCAGTGCACACAATATCAGCTTTACCTTTGTCTTTGGTGGCTCTCTTTTAACCTTACAGCTCCCTTTGCTGTCTTTGAGCTGTATAAAGCTACTGTTAGCTTTTGACTGCTCAGACACATCGATCTTTTCCTCTTCCTTCTTGACTCGCACAAGCACCCTCTGAGAAGAAGTTGTTGACCTGTTGCCAAGCCCAGCCCAGTGAGGTCCATTTAACCCAGATCCTTCTGATGTGATCCGTGCTCTAATCCGATCCCTTCTGACAATGCCAGGTGATGCGTTGCTATGGGAGGCACTACTGTGGGAGACGGAGCGAGTCAAACAGATGTCCACACTCTCCTCCTCCTTCTTGATTCCACCTGATGGTCGGCAAAGGCCGAAAAGAAAACCTTGGTCTAAGAGTTTCACTGGTGGTTTACTTTGACGTTTCCCTAAGTCGGAAGCCTCACTATTTATAAAGGGCTGGGTCAGGGGGAGTGGGTCTGCTGGCTCTTCTTTTATCACTCTATAAAGAGGATTATTGTAGTGCTGGTGGTTTGTATTGGAAAAATCCCAACCTCGTGTACCTTTTAGATCCGTGACCTTGTCTTCTGTTCTTTTTCTGGGTGCCATGTTCTTTTTGTTCTCTCCGACAAGGTTTGCTTTACACGCTCCACTTCTCAGTTTGGTCTTTTCCTGGACTGACTTGTTTTGTCTTGTTGTTTTGCGCTTGTCTGTGGTTGAACGTCCAGTGTTGTAGCGCAACATACGCTTTGGTTCTGTGGTAGTGATTCGAAGTGAGCGATCTACTGGTGGACATGTTTTAGGAGCTGATACTCTGGCTTTAGAAGGATCTACTTTGGATCCCAGGCTGTGCCGGATACCACTGTGGGAGGGGGCGGTTTGTGAGATAGCATACTCATGGGGTTCCGGTTTTGTCCTTTTTGTGACTTTCTTTGGAGGGGCATTCGCTCCTTGTACCGCGAGCCTTTCTCTGCCTGGGGGACGAGGTAACGGTTTGCTTGGGCTTCCAGAACGGTTTCTTAAAAGACGCTCATTATTAGTTCCCCTGGTGTCTGCATTCATTGTTTGGCTGCGTGTGGTCCTAACATTTAAAAGCTCCATTTGACCATCGGTGTCATTTTTCCTTCTGAACTTTTTGTCCATGGTGACCTGGGGTTCTACTTTTATGATTTTCTTCATAAGATCCATTCTGGTCATATCACAGAGGGACATCGATGAGCTGACTCCCATTAAACCTCCCAGACCAGAAGTAATTCCCCCAAGACTTTGTGCACGGGGTTTTCTTCGAGCTGTGAGACAGTAGTCACTTACTTTCAGCTTCCTAAGTCTCTTTTTTTGCCCCCAGCCTGAGAGCTCCTCGGGGCCAGGTACAAGGGACTTCCTCTGCAAGCCAAGAAAACTAAGTAGTCGATATTTCTCCTGAGCACGAGGACTGTGCACTTCGTCCTGTGGTATTGCACTACAAACTTCTACATCTTCTGTCTCCTGCTTTACCTTCACTGGGGTGACTGGACTCGGCTGAGACCGAGACGGTTCCCCTGAGAGATCACTCTTTACCTTGTATATGCGCTGATAAGAGGAGGACTTGCGCTTCCTCTTGGTAGAGAGGTCAATTTTGGGTAAAAGCCTACGCAAGGCTAATGCAGCTCCTGGTGTGGAGCGAAGCAATCGACGGGATGGAGAGGAGGATCGAGTGGAAGTAGAGGGAGATGTTGGGGTGACTGATGATAAGGGACGAGGGGACAATTTTCTCTTGCTAGATGGAGATTTAAAGTCCATAAGTTTCATCCTGCGAGTTGGGCTGCAAGGAAAGCCATCTGTCTGGAGACTGGAAAGAGCCTGGCTTTGGCACTGGGCAGGTATCATTTGATCATTGCCTTCTTTGTCCGACTCATCAGTCCCTTCTACTATATGTATTCTGCTCTGTGATGTGCTGTTCCAGGATGGACCTGAGGCTCCTTCTTGTTCTTTTTCCCTTTTTCTTTTAAACCCTGTTGTCCTTCCTGAGGAGGAGCTTTGGCTTCTTAAGGTGTTCGAGGAAGAAAAACCAGGAATGACAGAGGTCACATCTGTGGCGTTTAGCTGTTTGGGGGATTGCTGTCCAACCTCTTGTTCACTCTGTAGAGCAGAACAGGCCTCCAAGGCTGGCCACATGCGCAGATGGCGAGCCATTGCTGCTACCTCGGTCAGTGTGCCCAAGTTCAGAGTCAGCGTTGATGTATAGGAAAACTCAAGCAAGGCCAGCAAGCTCTCCTCACTGAAATCTGAACAGCATGCACAATACATGATTACAATTAGGAAAACTTAGGAACACTTCATGATATTCTTTAAATGTGATGTGAAAAAAAAAAAAAAACAGGCTCTTCTCACTCAATTCCAGGTCAAAATATTGCTAGAATTTTGCGTATTAAGATCCTACATACCATAAGATTCTTTCAAAAGAAATTTCAAAAGAAATTGGTTCAAACAGCTAACCTGTGAGGTCAACATGTGGCTGAGGTTCAGTGGTGAAGTCCATTTCACTAAAGAGTTCTTGGAAATACTCGCTCACAGCTGCCAACACGGCCTTGTGGGCAACAAACGAGTGGCCATTACCAGTTTTTAGTGTGATGTCACAGAACAGCCCAGCCTCTCGTTGGCTATTCAGCTTGCTCAAAACTTCGTGACTGTGTGACTTCACTATCTTAGACATGCTCCTCATGTTTGAGCACTGTAGGCACAGAAAAGGGCAAAGCAGACAAATGATGAATATCAAAACCATCATCAAAAATAAGGTCATGTCCCACCCCCAAAAAAATAAATTACCTTTGCTTTTTCAGTCTGCTTTAAATGGCATTCCTCACAACCCAGAACAAAGTCTCTGACCTGAAAGTACATTCCTGAAAAGAACACGTGATGGATTAACAAAACAAATGACAAAACATTGCAGCAAAAATCTGAACAGAAATATTCCAAAAAAAATGTTTTCCTCTTCTTGACATTTACATAAAACATAAAACAATACAATATTGCATTAAACAATGATTACACCACATCAAAAGCCGGCCTATTGTTCTTTTGGATGATGTGGAAACGTACCTCATTCCTGACTAAATGTGCCTATTAAATCATATGTTTGCCTTCCTTTTTTTTGAGTTTGGACCACGCAAACTTTTGCACGCTGCTACGTTCACAATAAAGCGTTTTGTCCATCTTTTGCTGAGTAATCAAATTTATGATACTCCTGGAAATGTACCTTCCATCCCCAAAAACATAGGAACTAACACCAATATGAAGGATGTTATGTACTCGCCTCCGCAAACAAAACGGGACCAATCAAAACACTTTTAATGGTCTTAACAACAAACACTGGTCTGGACATGGGCAAGAATTGAATAAAGAGATGAAGTAAAAACTTTGAGACTTTTCTCTTTGATTTCTTTTCATGTTTGAGCCTTGGGTTGATCTTGCCCACAGTTTTTTACACAAAACAATTTATAAACCTGTGTTTTCCATTCAATGGTAATGGACTCAAACAGTTGATGAGTTGAATTTTGTGATGAATTTTACATCATCGTGAATTTATCTTGGTGAACAAAAAGACTAGATAATTACATTTTCCTGTTTTTAGCTTTTTGCTAAAAGTAAAAAAAGTTAATATTTCTACAGGAGGTCTCAAGGGTGTGTTTGGTCCATTCTTGCCTATTCACTGAACAATGATGGGTTCCGTAAAAAAAAAAAAAAAAAACATGATATTTTGCCATTTTGGGATCGGTCTATTATCTGCAAATGAAAGTGAATGAAAGATCAAAGGCCCAAGCTTTTAAAAGTTAAAAAGTAGTTTTTACTTTGTTACTGTACTTAAGTAAATTTTCCCAAGAATCTGTACAGTATCAGAGTATTTTCATTTTGGAAAATGATATCTTTAATTTGTTATCTGGTTTTACGTAACGACTTTCTACTCCTATATATATATTTCAGAACAACGTGCCAACGTGTCACAAGATCACAACTGTCACCTGACGATTCTAAGAGTACCCTCAATGTGCCTTTAACAATAAAACTATGATGTGCAAAAGAATGGAGCACTGAAATGTAAGCATTATTAAATTATCCTTCTCACGGATCAGTACTTTTACTTTGGATACTGAAGTTCTGTACTGAAGCAGGAATATGGATATGAATTTTCAGGGATTTCAACTTGTGTGGTGAATCTGTTTATTTCTAATTTCCATGTTGGAGTATGGGACTGTAGTTGAGGAGCATTCAGGGTGCACCAGCTCGTTTCTTCACACATAAGTCAGAAGCCCAGCCTTTAAGGCGTGCACATCTGTCGGCCAAGATAACTCCGACAGACGTTCATACGTCAATAACACGGAGCACTCGTAGATCTTGCATCTGAGCGTGAACACTTTGGTGAGATAACCACATCAATCCAGTGACATGCAAGACGCTCAAGGAGGAGGAGTGAAGCTACTTGAGAAGATCTTTAAATGTCCTGCTAATGTGTGTGCCTGTTTGAGACATACTAATTTATCCCCACACATATACAGCTCACAGAAATAGTGAATAGGCTTTTAAATCCAGAGTAATATGGAAATCTACCTTCCCACCAGTAGTGCTCTGCCACTAGCCGGTACGTGTCCTCCAGGGTGTGGTGAGGGCTCCCAGGCGTCCTTGTGTGGAAAGCCAGGATGGAGTGGAGCCTCTTGTCTTCATCCAGCACCTCTCGGTACTGCACGAAACCCTTTTCCAACTTCTTACGGTACAGAAAACCGCCCATGGTCTCGAAAAAGGGTGACGAACGGACGTTGGAGGAAGACGAGGCACCACTGAGGGGTCCACGGAAATGCTCCTGTTTTTCTTTAGGATACAAGCTATCATCATCATCATCATCATCCACAACAACAGCGTGGTCGTGGTTTCCGGCCATTTCCGCCGGCTTCCTGGTTTGAGTCTTCTTTTTTTTTCCTTTTTTGTATTTTTTTAAACAATACCAGTGCTACACGTGTTTATACACTCCGTCAGCATAAAAACAACACAACATGGGTATGATCAACCCCTGACCAGACCTTTTAAATAAAGGATGCTCGAGAAAAAAAAAAAGCCTCACAAGCGTGTCATCGTGTTAAATAAACTAGCAAAGCTCTAAAAGTGAACTGACGTGAACCACGGTTGATCAAAAATGTCAAGTATAGAGGTTATTAATCCACAGTCTCTCAGTGTGCAACAGGGAACTCCATCCAGGGTCTGGGGCAGAGACTCATGATGAGCAGCACAACTCCATCATGGCATTGCAGGATCCCAGACAGCAGCACATCAAAACTGAAGTTTCTCAACAACTTTATCCGAGTACTCTTCTTCTAGCAGGAAACCAGGAACATTGAAACCATAAGAGGATGTCCTGTGATCCACATCATCTGAAATGGATTTTGAGATCAATGTGCATGTTCTCCAGATGCCCCTGGGTGATGACGAGGTATCTTTTGATGACTTCCCCTTAATATAAAGGATTATAACTAGAATTAAAAATTTTAAAATATATTAAAAATGAGGCCGGTAGATCTCTGTCGGTGTCAAATCCATACACAGCCTAGGTAGCGAGCTAGAACCGCGCACAGCGTCTTCTTGTCTCGTGTTAACTTGTGGTAACTCCGGTAGTAGCAACACGCTGCGGCTCTCCGTCGCCCAGCATCGGGACTCCGACGACCTAAAGACACTCCGGGAGACTTGGCAAAAAAAAAAAGTGACGGAAATCTAAACGCGGTCCCACCCTTTCCCAAAGAGTCCCACGAGCCTTCCCACGCCGAAAAGTCCCGCGCACACGTCCAAATAATCCGATTTTGTCCTTCTTGTATTTAAAATTTTTATTATTTATTTCAAAACTCGTCACCTTCTGCTGGTTACGGATCCACAACCGAACATCGCTTCGACGCCCAAACGCTTCGCCCCGCCCTCCGCTAATTCCTATTAGTCGACTCTTTAAAGAGCCGCTACTACTCACCTTCCTATTGGTCCGCTCCGTTGTCAATCAACCGCTCTCTTTTACCCTCACACTTTTTTTTTTGCTTTCGAGATCAAGATAGGTTGTTGACGTCAGCGCCGCCTCACCGACTGAACCTGGTTAAGTTCATCATTATGGAAATTAAAGAGAGAAAGAGAAAGAAAGAAAAGAAAACGCCGTCTCGTTTTTAGGTTTTTCATTCGACATGTGCCACTATTTTATAATTCTTTAAGAACCGTGGGCACGAAAGGCCCTCTGTGTAATGCACCATGGCCGGATTGCAAAGCTTCCTGATTATTTAATTAATATAGATAGCATCGTTCATCTACTCCTCTGTCAAACCCATTCCTTATCAATTTAACCTGAAAAATCAGGCAATATATTCACCCATCTGATTATAATATGGATTAGGAAAAAATACATTTCTATTAAGGCTTTATCATTATACCTTAAAGTTCAATCCACCTGAAATAGGACATATTTGAGTTTGAGCCTTGTCTCTCTTTTCCTCTCTTTTTTTAAATGAAACCAGTGCTATATGTGCTTATACATTCCGTCAGAATACAAGCAACACAACATGAATATAAGCAACACCTGACCAGCCCTTGTAAATAAAGAACGCTCCACAAGCCTCACAAAATTGGCATTATGTGTTAAATATAATGGCTAAGCACTAAAAGGGACTGATGCAACCCAATTCCAATGTAGATATCAGGTGAATCCAAAATATCCAGTATATTAATCCACAGTCTGGCAGCATGCAACAGGGAACTCCATCCGGGGGTCTGGGTCTCATGATGAGCAGCACAACTCCATCATGACACTACAGGAGCCTAGACACCAGCACATTTACTTTATCTGTCAATTTATCCTGACAAATCAGCTAATATATTCAACCCATCTAACTATTACTTGAATTAGACAACAACAACAACAACAACAACAAAAACTGATTTCTATTGAGGCTACTTTCTTATAAATGTCAGTTTAAACTATCTGATATATGACATATTACATCATTAACAATACAAGGACCTGTATCAATCATTTCACTGTAACCTAGAATGTAATCAGACAAATGTGGCATAAAAAAATAACTATAGGAATAAATTTAACAATCCCCAGGTGTCCTTGTGTGGAAAGACAGGATGGAGTGGAGCCTCTTGTCTTCGTCCAGCACCTCTCGGTACTGCACAAAACCCTTTTCCAACGACTAACGGTACAGAAAACCACCCATGGTCTCGAAAAAGGGTGACGAACGGATGTTGGAGGAAGACGAGGCACCACTAAAGGTTAAATATAATGGCTAAGCACTAAAACAGACTGATGCAAACCAATTTCGATGTAGATATCAGGTGAATCCAAAATATCAAGTATATTAATCCACAGTCTGGCAGCATGCAACAGGGAACTCCATCTCATGGGTCTCATGATGAGCAGCACGTCTCCATCAGGCAATATATATTTGTCTATTACATTACAAAAATGTGGCATAAAAAAAATTACTATAGGAATAAATTTAACAATCAAATCAGACTCTACAGACTTTGAAGCCATTGTTAGTGGTCCAAGTAAAATCCCTTTTATGTATTTTAGACTTAGTATAATGTTTATAGATGTTGAACCACATCTATTTAGGAATTTAGTAGAAAGAGCTGCATTATTAGATCATGAACCAGCTACTTGTATGTTACAGGGTTTATCTTGATATCTGGATTTTTATTTTCTATAAGCCCGAAAGCTTTTTGAAAAATTTAAAAGGGAGTTCAGTGCCTTTGTTAATCATCCAAAATGGGATTTAATCAGAAGCCTGAACAACCAAAGGGTTAGAACAAAACAAGACAAAAACATTTCACACGGTTTTATATTTTCGCATACAGACTTTAGCACTGCTTATCCTTTCTTTTTAACAAACTTAGAGTTTTTATGTTTTATTTTACAGCAAAAGATTATACATATTTTCTTATTTTGTTATGTTTTTATTCAGGTAAAACGTCACAGAATTCTCCATTCTTTACATGATGCTAAAACAAATGCAGTTATAACCAATACTAAAAGATCAAGATATACAGAATAGTGTTATCCTGGCTCCCAAGTTAATTATAGTCTGCAAGTGTTTAGTTAGAAAATAGAATACACTTCCTTTTTTGTGCCGTTCTTATTTTCCCTTTTGCAGTAATTTTGAAAGGATGTATTCAAGTAACCTTTTGCTAAATGGTAAAGGCTACATGTGAAGGTCACATTGATTTCTTATTTAGGACTGAGTATTTCTAAATAATAGAGAGAAACAAGTTATTAAGAGGAGTGATTTCATTGGGTTATTCTGCAAAGGCCCTGTTGTCCAGAATAATGTGCAACATTATAGAGGTTAATGTTACAGGTCTGTAATTCATTTAGGGTATAATAATCCTCGCTAGGGGATCTGTGCAGTAAAGGTCTTGTACTAGTCACTTGCAAACTAGGAGTTTACTTCATATGATTACCAAAGCCACCTTTTGTTGTTTAGAGCATAGTCAGAGTTGAAAACACTATTTGCAAGGATACCATTCAAGGGCTTTTATAAAAATTCAAAATGGCCACAGATTCAGGGAAAGTACATTCAAGTGGTGAAAGAAAATGTATTGTATTTTTTGTATATATTATTTTCTTATAATAGCTCAGAGTGCTTTTCCCCTTGATTGGGTGATAAGCTGGGAAAAGGGATATGGCACAATGATAACAGATTGATGTTGACTAATGCACTAATGCCTCTGACCTTGGTATTACATGTAGCCTCTAAGGAAGAAGACCTAAGTACCACCATAAATGGATGACATTAGTTTCAAAGAGAAGCCTCTGTATGAGTTTATTTATACTAGGGATTCTGCTATTTCAGTTCAGTGCTAAAACTACAACTTCTGGTGTTGATTTTGTTGTCCTGGGCACTAGATTTATTAATTATTATTATTATTATTTTTTTACTTTAATGAACTATAGGTGTAGGTGATCTATCCAGCCCTCACCCACAATTTTCTTGGTTTCAGTTGATACACCTCTGCCATTTACCTAAGCCACTTAGTCATGATAGATCTTCTCTCCCCTTATTAATATTAACCAACATAAATGAGGATCTAATCAAATTCTTAAATTTTGATTGAATTATTTTATTCATTTGTCATTTGACCTTCTACTTGAACCAGATTCACTTAAGCTGTTCACATGTGATGCTCCCTTTGAAAGCGTACATGCAACATTGCATCAGAAGAACGTGTTACAGAGCAGGATGAACATTCCTTTGTAATATAAAACTGGTTTATAATTGTATCAGTCAATATTCAAATATTTCTTTCAATGTAGATCTGAACTTGGAATTACATTCAATCAAAAAGAAAGCACTACCCTAAAGCATGATTTTTTTGCACAAACTGCTGATAAAACAATTGTAATGTTTACATGTACAATATGTACTATTTTATCGAATATTCACAAATTCTCTGCTCTGGTAAATTTATGTGGTGTTATGTAGCACCTTGGTCACTGTGTTCTGTAGTGTATATGATTAGAATAACTTTAAAAGCCCACTTGACTTGACTTGAAATGGACAAAATTCAATCCATAGTAAGATCTTTATCTACAAGTTTATTTATAGTAGGGATTCTGCTTCCAGAATTCTTTCATGGTCTAATCAATACTGTTAACACCCAGGGGTATAAAGCTGAGTCAGGCAACCTATACGACTAAAGGTTTGTGAATTTGCTAGCTGAACATCCTAGTTTGGATCTTCTCTTAGCCTACACTCTTCTGGGAAGGCTTTCCAATGGATTTGGCATGTCAGGATATACAGTGGTGTGAAGTTCCTGATTTCTTTTTTTTTTTATTGCATGTTTGTCACACTTTAATGTTTCAGATCATCAAAATAATTTAAATATTAGTAATAAAGAACACAAGTGAACACAACATGCAGTTTTTAAATGTAAGTTTTTATTATTGAGGGAAAACAAAATCCAAAACTACATGTCCCTGTGTGAAAAAGTGTTTGCCCCTATCCTTAATAACTGATTGGGCCACCCTTAGCAGCAACAACTGCAATAAAGCGTTTGCGATAACTTGCAATGAGTCTGTTACAGCACTGTGGAGGAATTTTGGTCCACTCATCTATGCAGAATTGTTGTAATTCAGCCACATTGGGGGGTTTTCGAGCATGAACCCCCTTTTTAAGGTCATGCCACAGCATATCAGTAGGATTTGACTAGGCCACTCCAAAGTATTCATTGTGTTTCTCTTCAGCCATTCAGAGGTGGACTTGCTGGTGTGTTTTGAATCAGAACCCAAAGTTCGCTTCAGCTTGAGGTCACGAACAGATGGCTGGACATTCTCCTTCAGGATTTTTTGATAAACAGCAAAATATATTGTTCTATTTATCACAGCAAGTCTTCCAGGTCCTGAAGCAGCAAAACAGCCCCAGACCATCACACTACCACCACCATATTTTACTGTTGGTATGATGTGAATGTGGTGTTACTTTTTTACGCCAGACGTCCAAAAAGTTGAGCTTTTTTCTCGTCAGTCCACAGAGTATTTTCCTAAAAGTCTTGGGGATCATCAAGATGTTTTCTGACAAAACTGAGACAAGCTTTTATGTTCTTTTTGCTCAGCAGCGGTTTTCATCTTGAAACTCTGCCATGCAGACCATTTTTGCCCAGTCTCTTTCTTATGGTGGAGTCATGAACACTGACCTTAACTGAGGCAAGTGAGGCCTGCAGTTCTTTGGATGTTGTTGTGGGGTCTTTTGTGACCTCTTGGATTAGTCATCGCTGTGCTCTTGGGGTAATTTTGGTCGGCCGGCCACTTCTGGGAAGGTTCTCCACTCCATGTTTTTGCCATTTGTGAATAATGGCTCTCACTATGGTTCGCTGGAGTCCCAAAGCTTTAGAGATGGCTTTATAACCTTTTCCAGACTGATAGATCTCCATTACTTTCTCACTTGTTTTTGAATTTCTTTAGATCTCGGCATGATGTCTAGCTTTTGAGGATCTTTTGGTGTTATTATAACACCCAGTCTTATAGTTTTTTTAAAGTGGCCTTGGCAAATGTCTTTATGAAGCTCACTTTGTGCATATGCACATTGTCATGTTAAAACAGGTTTGGGCCCTCTAATTCCAGTGAAGAAACATTCTTTGTTTATCCACAAACATTTGCTGTCCACATACATTTAGTCACATATTGTAGAATAGAGTACTGTATATTGTATACTATATACTGCAAAACGCCTACAACATAGTCGTATAACAAGCAATTAGCTAAGTTCATATCAGAGACAGAGATACCAAAAAAATCAGAGACAGTCTTATTTAATGCAGTTTTTTAAAATACTTTATATTGTACAAAATGTGTTAATGTTTGCTTTTAAAGGCATCTGATAATGATCGGGATGACAGGGAAAGCTTTAATTCAATACAGGTCTTAACCTTTAAAGTGCAGGGTAAATGCATTAAAGGTACAACTAGATTACGAGCATAACCTAATATAAGTATTAAGCTGAGATAGCTCAGATACTAGAGCTTCAGGCAATGTTTACATCAAACATCAGATTGATGAAAAAAGTTCGATCCCTGTGGTTTTGATCCTGGCATGAATGCTGGCATGGGTTGATATAAATATTTCAGAAATCAATGATCCCCAGGGATTTGCACTCACAACAATCTCCATAGCTGGAGCATTCATCCCTCTGGTGAATGAGAGCTTCCTGAAGTGATACAATAATCGAGAGGGCTAGTTGTTTGATATACTTAAAATATATTTTATTATAAAAATATAATAATGATGTTTATCCAAAAATGAATTATGTATATATGTATATAAAGTATATTTATTTTATTATTTAAATTAAAAATATGAAAAATGTTTAAATGACTATATTTAATGTTTTTGAATGAATTGTTGCAAGAATCTTTTAAATAATAATTTTTCTCAATTGATCTAAAAAAAGGATTGAGGCGATTTATTGGATGTACTTGGCAGGCAATTCACAGACATGCCCACAGGCACCATGTAAGAGACCACTGATCTAGAGTTTACATAAAATGATGCAAAAAACATAAACCTTCGAGTGAGCATCAATTCTGTGGGTGAAAACGCCTTGTCAATTACAGAGGTCGAAGGAAATGTTCCAGATTGGTTTAAGCTGTCATGAAGGACAAAATAACTCATACAAACACTTTTTACAACCCGTTATGAGCAGAAAAATATCTTAGCCCAGGCTCACCCAAACTGAATAGATTAGACTGGTCTTTTTCCAGTTTTCAACTGTCCAGATTGGGTGAGTCTGATAACCTTAGATTCCTGTTCTTGTTTGGCAGGAGTGGAACCCAGTGCAGCCTTCTGCTGTTGTAGCCCATCCAATTCCTGTTTCAGTGTTTTTTTGTCTTCTATGATGCTTTTTTTTCTAATAACCACAGTAGGAAATAGAGCTACCCAAACCGATCTGGTCTTCTCCTCTAATCTCTCATCAACCAGTTATTCATCCTGCAAACTCTCCACTCTCAGAAACTTTTTATTTACTTATTTATTTTACACCATTCTCTGTAAACTCTACAGACTGTTGTGTGTGAACATTTCCAGAAGGTTGAATAAAACCTCAATTGATCAAGTGGAGATCCTATATGTTCCTGTTCTGTTTGATGTGAGTATTAACTGAAAGGTTTGACCTGTAACCTCACAAATGTATGCATTGTGCTGCAGTCATGTGACTGAAGGATTTGATAACTGTATGAATATTCAAGTATATAGGTGTTCCTAATAAAGTGAATGGTATAAAGATGTATAATTGAATGCGGGAACATATCTAACTCCCTACTAGCCTGATTTTGACCCTTACTAAAATATATAATATGACAAAATATTGATTCCTAGTGCAAGAGATGCTCATATCTGATTACATAGATCCTTATGTGCTCATTTTAGACTCTCTACTGAAAACTCACATAGGCTAGTGTTTGGCCTTGTTCTTTTCTACTTGTATCTGTTCATATACAATTGATTACACACAACTCTTATCTTCCCACCCTCAGACACCCTCATATATTGATTCATATATCAATAGTATGTTTTGCTGATATCTGAAATCTACGTTCTTGTCATCTTCATTAAGAACTCTTAAAAAATACCATCTGGCAATACACAAAACCTTTGTATAGTTTCAATGAATGTGCAATCTCATTGCTTAGCATGCTAGCCTATAATCTTGTAGGTTTTTTCCTTTTCAGGATCAAAATGATTGCTATTTGAAGAAACTGGTTTATGTTTATATTACCTTTGAGCCACTGAACTCGACCCACTATCTCTCAAGATACATAAAAATATACTGATTTGTAAAGTCTGGAAATTTTTCATATAAAGACTCCAAAGCATTTCTGTAAGTAATTTTATAAGGACATCAAATAATGTAAATGCTGCCAATATCCTACAGACTGTATTCGGGCAGAGTTCAGTGAGTGTGGTGTGCATGTGTCGTAATTTCTTGAGAAATCCTGATTCATAGCCTGTCATGAACATTTCCTGTTTGTTTCCTGTGTGCCTTATTGCTCCAGCTAATCTGTATCTTCATTTTGTTGCTAATATATTTTATGTCACCTGGGTCATATAATCCTCTTGTAATCCAAGGATGGTGTTTAATACTGGTTTGTGTGTGAAGTTTCTTGGCAACACCATGTTTCTATAAAAACCACAGCCGACCTCTGTCTACATTAACCTTGTATGCACATAATTCGACTATAGCAACTCTATGCTATAACCACATTCATTGGAAAAGGCAGAATGAAGTGAACATGTTTACATCTTCTTGCCCCAGACACCTCAATAATACAGTGTGCAAGCAGTGACAGCATGACAGCACTATCCAAATGTTTTGACATATTGTTGCTCACCAGGAACATTGAGAATTGAGACAGGAAGATTGGCATAGCATAGATTACTATCTAAACTACTGACAATAGTAGACACTTTCCCATTGCATATGTGGTGATAATATAATAATAATAATAATAATAATAATAATAATTCGTTACATTTATATAGCGCTTTTCTGCAGCACTCAAAGCGCTTTACATATGAAAGGGGGGATTCTCCTCAACCACCACCAATGTGCAGCATCCACCTGGATGATGCGACGGCAGCCATATTGCGGCAGAACGCCCACCACACACCAGCATATTAGTGGAGAGGAGATAGAGTGATATAGCCAATTAATATGAGGGGATGATTAGTAGGCCAGCGAGCAAGTTTGGCCAGGATGCCGGGGCACACCCCTACTCGTTTTCGAAAGACATCTTGGGATTTTTTAATGACCACAGAGGTCAGGACCTCGGTTTAACGTCTCATCCGAAGGACTGAAATATGCATCATTTCAATAATAATGTAAAAAGCAGAACACTTTTTTAAATTATGCATAATAATCCACCACACTACACCACAGGGATACTGATAGGAAGCATGAGAAAGTGACAAATGCACTCCAATGATAACAGTGTTACATCTCAGCCAGATTTATTTCTGATATGTTAGTACAGTATGATCAGGATATTTACCTGAGTTGGTCTCACCATTTTAATAAATGCACATAGAAAGACTTATTTTTATAGTTATCTTCATAGCCCAAATATAATCAGATAGAAATAAATAGAAAATAGTGTTTCATTGTTGTGTCTAGAACACAAGTTCTGCTGCATGTGACAAGTGTACACAAGCGATGGATATGATTATTAGGGGATGGCATATAATTACTTGTTTTGAACAAATAGATTGTTACGACTGAAAGAGTCAACTGAAATTGCCACATTAAATGAGTAATAATACAAAAAAATAAAAAATACAGAAGGCATAAAACCTGCAAGTCATAATAATAGAAAAAAAGAAATAATGTCTTTAAGATTTACAGCAAGGTTAATTATCTTGATTTTGCTCTATATGGAAGACATTTGAGATTGAGATTAACAGAAATGACAGATGAGAATGTTATCTTACATTTTCTAATAGTTACATCTAGTTGTGTAAGTATTTGGAAAATTACGCTTTTTATTTGAATCTTTTGAACGAAATGTGTTGTTTGAACTAATATTTTTTGTTCAGTTAACCAGAAATACTGGAACATGCGAATAATAGGTATTTCTTACTTCAAACATTTGTTGAATTAAGCTCTGGGTTTCACATATACGAAAGCTATACATGACATATGAGATATATGAAATATGAGATATGCAAACCAAAAATTGTTACAATGGCCATTTAAAGTAAGATTTTAACATCCCAAGGTAAAAATCAAGAAATTACAAACTGAAGAAAATCCCAGATGTCTTCATTGTATTGCATTGCAAAATCAAAAAGAAATGCTCTTGCTGTTTCAATACTTCCAGAGGTAACTTAAGGTTAATTGACAGTGAAGGTCATGGCATTTTATGCAGTTTATCCATTTATTAGGTCTGTCTAAAATCATAGTGGTAGCTCTGTGTTTTCAGGATAAGCTACAGATCAACCATGAGCCTGACATGGACAAAGCAATTGCTTAAAGATGAATGAACAAACACCTTTAAATTAAACTGTCTTTAAGATCATAAACATGTACTTGCGGCTGGAAAGGTTACTATGTGATTATACGATACACAATTAAAGGTTCTTTTATTGCCAAACAGGGGTGATTAATTAAGTTTGGACAGCTCAACAATCAACAATACACTAAACATTAAAGTGCAAAGATGGGACAATACATGCAAAATGTATATTAATATTTGGCTACTGACTGCAAATTTAGCATAATATTTACAAATGTTGCATCTAAGATACATATTGGTGAGGCAGAAGGCCATTAAAAACAACATAAAGCCAATGTATTTTTGTAGATTATTACAATTAGTTTTGCATATTTGTTATAAAACAAATAGCATTTAACCTTTTATTTTAAAATTAACCAATCATGGATATAAATATTCTGTTATTCCTATTTATTCTGTCTTCTCCTACTTCACTAAAAATGTCGGTAGACTGAACATGGGGCAGCAGGAGTCCTGCCTCAGTAGTCCTTGTTAAAGTTACCATTTTTGACCACTAGTTGCAATTCTGGATCTAAATGGTTGATTGAACATCTAGAAAGGTAAGAAAATAATAATCAGCTTATACCTATCAAATAGCAGCCATTTTTAGAAATAATTAGTCAAAGGTAATTGTATTTTAATGGTATTTAAATTAAATAGATTTATGAATTAGGAATTTATAAAGATGAACATTTGTTGATTTACTTTTGTGGCATTTAGCAGACGCCCTTGTCCCGAGCGACGTACAAAAGTGTTTTGAGTCTCTAGCAATAAATAAATCTACACTGGTACGTTAGATTACAAACTTAATATAAATATAACTCTTGAATTCTACAAACCTGGAAAGTGCCAATTTAAGTGTTTCAGGAAGAGGTAGGTCTTTTTAAAGATAGCCAGGGTCTCCGCTGTACGGACATCTAGGGGAAGTTCATTCCACCACCTCGGTGCCAGAACAGAGAAGAGCCTTGACGTATACTTACCTCTTATTCTGAGAGAAGGTGGTACCAGTCGTGCAGTGCTGGAGGATCACAGTCAGCGTGGTGCAGTGCGATGGCGGATATTCTATAAGTTGAAACTCTTCCCCCCCCAGTTTAACAGTGACTACACATTAATACATATTTAAAAAGACACCTTGTCCAAATAATAATAATAATAAAAAAAAGTCATGGAAGCTGGTAGGTACAAGTAATACAAGGACAAATAAACAAGTGTTAACTAAAAATAACTTCTTTCTCTATACAAACTAGAACAAAACTAACCTGAAAGTAATAAACGCATGAACAAACCTTTTAGTCTGCTATAGATAGTTGGGGATATATGAATGGCAATAGAAAACAATTCATCCTAATGGTCTTAATCCCTCAACGTATGCTCTATGTATACAATGAATCATCACGGCATTTCAGATGTCCACATAATTGCAGTGCTTCCACTCTTACAAACAATGTAGGAGTAGATTAACACCACTTCACAGAATAGAATTTAATATAATAAAAGCTATAAGGGCTCTTTGTGTTGGCGGTTGCTTACACATGATAATGGAGAGAAGGCGTGAGGTATGCAGCAAATTAGAGTATGACTGCAGAGGCATTTCCTGACAAACTCATGACTAACATCACTCCACACACACACACACACACACACACACACACACAGTGTGCATTTAACTCCCACCACACAGTCATCGTATCCCCTTCACCCAGTCTCATGTTTTATATTCATACACTATAAAGTCAAAAGTATGTGGACACCTGACAACCGAACGTCTAGTTTCAAAACCTTGGCCAATTATATGGAGTTAACAGCCTCCATATTTTGGCTTTTTTAGTTTTCCATACGTGGAAAGGCTTTTTACTAGATTTTGGAACATGGCTTTGTGAATTATTGTCCATTTAGTCAGCGCTGCGGCCCAGGTTCGATTCCTGGTCAGGGAACCAACCCCAGCCATTAGGGTTGCACAAGCTCTTAGTGCCGGTCCCAAGTCCGAATAAATGGGGAGGGTTGCGTTAGGAAGGGCATCCAACGTAAAAACATGTGCCAAATCGAACATGCGGATCATGAATACAGATGATCCGCTGTGGCGACCCCTAATGGGAGAAGCCGAAAGAAAGAAAGTTTAGTCACAAGAGCACAAAAGGTTGGGCAATGATGTCTTACAAGAAAGCCTAGTGCCAAGGTGTTGTCCCAATTTATCCCAAAAGTGTTGTGGTTGAGTTCAAAGCTCTGTGCAGACCGCTTGAGTTTTTAACACTAACCTTGGTAAACCATGTTTTAATAGACCACACTTTGAACAGGTTTGAGCATGTCCTCTTAATGCTAACGCACACAAAGGCATTGTGGACAAATGTGTGTTTCCAAAGTTTTGGCAACAGTTTGGGAAAGACCCATATGGTTAACTGTCTATATACTTGTGGCATATAGCTTTAAGATGTAAAGTCAGGTCTATAAGTATTGGGACAGTAACACGCTTTTTTCTTTTTTGCCTCTGTATGCCACCAAAATGGATTTGAATACTGATTAAACAATTTAATAAAATGTGAATTAATAAAATATATTGTATCAACCAATTAGAAATTACAATACTATTTTGCATAGTTCCTATATTTTAAAGGGCTCATAAATAATCAGCCAAAATTTCCTGTATCAGTGAAATATACAAATTATTTTTAATACTTAAATGCAAATTCTTTGCAATAAATGAAATCTGCACATCAGAAGTCAAACAATACTGCCAACTGAAAGCTACTGAAACTGAGAGGTAACCTTTAAAAACAGGTCAACCAACTTAGAGGTGTATCAGCATACTCACATGACCAAAGTTTATAATCTGCTATAGAAGTTTGATAAATAAATACATTTGTAAATGACTAGCACAGCTGTTTTTTTGTTCGGCCTGAGCTACCAAATTTAATTGTGTAGACTTTCTCCATGAGCTTCATAGTGCTCTCTGGATACCATGGCACAAGTAAAGAAGCATGGGTTCAGCTCCAGGATCGGTTCAGTCCTGAGCTCGGGTTACTGTCTGCGTAGGGTTTCATGTTTCCATCGTGTCCACATGGTGCCCTACAATGGGATGGCATACAAATCAGGGTATGCCATTATTATTATTTTTATTACTACTACTCATTTCTAGGAACTATTTAGGTTAGGGTGCATGTTTTTTGGGGGTGGACATTTCCCTCTATTGTTCACATCAACAGAATGGTTTAATAGACTTAACACTGATTACACTATTAGAATAAAGTCAAAGTGACCCAGGCAACCATAATCTACTCCATAGCAGTCTTTTTGGGAGGCTATTCATCTGGTTGTGGAGCCTGGGTTTGCTGTTACAGTCGTCACTATTTTCCTTCAAGCTTTCCGATCCGCTAATCACGGTGATCTTTTAAGCACAACTGATTCTAGCTGACACTAGCAATGTTGGTCTGCCTGGTTTCTACCACACTTCCTTAACATTGAGCCTAACTTGTTGAACTTGTTGACGTTATTCTGGAGGCTAATAAGCTAGGTGTATATTTGGCACATACTCAAAGCTGCTTTACATTACACAACATATAAAAGAAAGGTGATATTGAATCGAATGATTATAAAAGGTATACACATCGGAACAAACATTACGTTGCAGGTAGTATGAATGAAAGTATCCAAAAAAAAAAAAAAAAAAAGTTTCAAAATAAGATTAAGATATTTGCAGCGGTCTGACGCAATAGTAACCTCCACAGTAATGTGGATGACTAAATGGGAGTAAAGTCCATGTAAGATAAGTTTAACATACAGCAAGGAATGTTTTCAGAAAAAAGCTACCACTAGCAAGGTTACAATACCTAAAGTTTGAAAATATTCACGTTTCTTAATTCTCAATTTTAATTTAACTCAACATACCCCCCTAATTCTGGTTCTGGAGTACCACTTGTTCTGCACATGGATGTTTTTCTTGCTCAAACACACCTGGTTGAATTGGGGAAAATACTGTTAACTAGTTTACTGGTTTTATCGCATGTACTGAGGAAGCATGGAAAACACAGGTGACAGGACAGGAGTTATGACAAAACAAAGGTTAGAAATAATTAGGCAAATTCTGAATTAAATTGCATTATTATTATTATTATTATTATTATTATTATTATTATTACGGCTCTAACAGAGATTTGTTTCTTTCACCTTAATTATAAGCATTGCAAAAGCCCACCCCTAACAATTTGCAGACACAATAAAATCATTGTAATCTCTTTCAACTCTTGCATCAGCTGATACACCTGACTGAGTTCGGTCACAAGTGTCCTAACAACTATTTCAACTATTTGTCAGGTATGTCATTTTAACTGAAACACAGAGTAGATCAATGTGCTCGGATATGAATGATGGTTGTGATGCTGCACCACACATAAATTGCGCTTAGAGCTAAAGAAAGGATACATTTACCAAAGCAGGAAGCTTTAGTACAAATAACATAAAGTAAGTGAGAACAGTTGTCTAGAGGAAAAAACAACAGCAAAGTGGATGGTAAAGTAGGCATCTAAATGCACAAATGTAAAAAGAAAACTCCATTCTCCTGTCAACTGCACAAACCTGTACTAGGGAATGTCTTGTTTTTTTACATTTTAAATGGATTGTTACCACTTCATCGCTTTGCATGAAGTAGTGTCTTCTGCACAAAATCCCACTCGCTAGTTTAGAGGCAGAGCAGTTTAAACAAAGGTTATCTAGTCATGTTTTTAATTTCGACTGAGGCCAGAGTTAAATATGGTGTTAAATCGTCCCTGAAGCTGCTGTATATATCACATTCTCCATTCATTAATCAGCTTAAAAGTTATCATTTTAAAACATGACTAGATGTCTATATCTAGATGTCTATGTCTGAACATGTGAAAATGTTGATTAGATATAGCTACTATGAGAAAATTATGAATTTTATGTAAAAATATACACTTTCTAGCTTTAAAAACATTTGTACCTTTTTATGCCGCTATGGTTTCTGTTGAAAAAAGATGTAGTATTCATTTACAATTGAATTTTGATAAAATGTCTAAAGAAACACCATATTAAAAAAAGATTGTGGACAGCTGACCATCACATTTATTTGGTTCTTTCATTTGCCTTAGATGCTGTTCAATGCTGCAGAGTTAAGATTTTTCACTTCACTGGAACTAAAAGACCTAAACCTGTTCCAGCATGAGGTCCATGAATACATAGTTTGCCAAGGTTGGTGTGAAGAAAAAAAAAAACCCCACAAAGCCCTGACATCAGCCCCACTCAACACTTATGGGATAAACTGGAATGCTAAATCCACCCCAGGGCTCCTCATCTGACCACAGTAACTGATCCCAGTAATGCCCTTGTGGCTAAATGAGCACAATCCTCATACCTATACTCTAAGATCTAGCGGAAAGCTATCCCCAAAGAGTTATTAAAACAGCAAAGGGAAACTACATCTGGAAAGGAATGTGGGTGTAATGGTCAGCCATCTACAAACCTTTGGCTGTATAGTGTGCAACTGAGATAAATAAAAATTGACTAAGCAATCTAAGAGGGTCAGGGCTGATCTCAGAAAAAGACATATGTAGAAGTAAGGAGTATGTAGTATACCTGAAAGTAATAAAGCCTGTTTAGAGAACATGAATGGAAGTGAAGTGGGTTTATCAGAGCCATTTTTATCTTTCAGCCTTGCGTAAATGACTTTCTAGAGGTCATGAGATTTGTATACTACATTGAGCGTGTACAAAAATGATCAGAAAATGCAATACACATGCATGCTCCTGGTAGTCAGGTTTCCAAAAAGGGTTCTGTAAGGGTTAACTTGAGAAAGTAAGTGTTCTAAGCTTTAGAAAAAAGTTTGTACATGGAACTCTTATACACTCAACGGATAAGCTGAGGTTACAGAGACAGAGGGCCTCCTTTATCAGTCTTTTAGTAAAAGTTGTGTAAATGCCCCCCCCAAACGTCAGTGGTAAATTTGCAAGTTTCTTCATACCCATAAGTTCATACATGATCACTCATAAATGAACACGTGTAGCGTAAAAGACAAATACCACAAAGAGCTGACTAAATAATGAAAGTGTCTGAAGGCACTAAGTGTTATCCAGACACAGACACAGCGTTACAATGAATTTATTTTAAATAGTCGTTTGTTTTGGTCAGAATGAATGGAATCTTTGTTTTTATCTATAGATTTCTCATTTGCTTTTTAAGATATGATAAAATGAAAGTTTAACACATTAGATTTATGCATGCACATCTTTCAACTTGGCATAATTTATATAATTTCAGTAGCACATTACCAACAGGATTTGAAGTTGTAACTGTTATTGATTATATACATCTATATTGAGAATTTTTAAACACTAATGCAGCACTTGGATAGGGCCACATGTACGCATACTTACATCAACCATCAGAATGCAGGAAAGTAATGTAACCTTGATGATTTTGTGGTGTGTGTGTTAGTGCCAGACTGGCTGATCTGACTATTTCTATAACTGCTGTTCTCGGCTTTTCAGTCACAGCAGTCTCTAGAGTTTACTCAGAATGGTACAATAAAGAAGAAACATCCACTGAATGCCTGTTCTGCAGACAAAACCAGCTTGTTGATGAGAGGTCACAGGAGAATGGCCAGGGGGATTCAAGCTGGGAAATGATACAGAACCTCAGATAACCACGCTGTACCATTTCGGTTGAACAATAAAGAAGGAATACAAAAGCAGAATGTGACATTAGGCTCTAATTCTTTTAGCAAAGTACAGCAGGCTGAGGCAGATACAGGCCCATCAAAACAAGACAGGTCTGATTTTTGCTTAGATAGTAGGGTCAAAAATTGGCCCCAATGGCAGTAATCTATAGACCCATAGTAATCACCTGTGAACAGTCCAGGCTGGTGAAGGTGTTATAATGGTGTGGAGAATGTTTTCTTGGAACACTGTGGGCCTGTTAATACCAATCAATTAAATGCTCCAGCCTATTTGAGTATTGTTGGTCACCATGGGAATCCCCCTTCAAGGCAATAATAACACTGTTCAGCATGATTATGTACCATGTCATAGCAAAAGACGTCCCAAACAGGTTTCATTAACTTGACAATGCGTTCGGCGTTTTTCCGTGGCCTCTCCAGTTATCATATCTGACATTTGATATGTGGAAACACTAGATTTGCGTCATCACATACCAGAATTTCAAAGATGTTTCCAAAATCTTGTTGAGTCCATGAAATGAAGAATTGAGGCTTTAGAGCAAAGTGAGTCTCTCCACTGTATTACTAGAGTGCTCAGTGAGTGTTCATAAACTTGACCTAACCCGAACTATCCTACACATATACACACTTATAAAGTGGATATGAAACAGTTTGGAAGTTTTAAGGAAGAAAGCTGATTGCAATTGCTACTATTAAAAGGGGAAAAGGAGGACAGTGAAAAGTATTTTAATGAATTCATTCATCCAACAAAGTTTGAATCCAAATAAAACCTAAATAGTAACATTGAATACTTACTTTCATTTAGTAGAAATTTCTGCTCAATCTGCACCCCACATTCTAAAACAAAAGGGTTCCACATTTGGCACCTTCTATGGTTTGTTTTTGCCACCACAGTTTCAGTGTGTTTCGTTTTCTGCACAGACGAATCAGCATGTTCCCACAGACAAAGAGGCTACATTGTGGCGGTTGTTGCTGCAAACAAGAAAATACAACCTGCCCACTGAAAAGTCATCGTTTGAGCCTTTATACACCAACAGGAATTCTTAAAAACTAGTATCCCAAACTTGATCCCTGGTACTTACTTCCATATCAGTAATAATCAGTTCAGTGCTGATGAACCCATTGATGATACAACAATTTAGAAATAGCTTCTAAACTACAAGTAATACACAATGCAAAACCCTCAACAGGATAAATAGACAAGATAAGACGCTTTGCTGAACCAGAAAATAATAAATGCATCCGGTATTCTAAATTACACTGTAAGGGTTTGGCTGAGTTTTCATTTCAACGTGATTGTGTCCAAATATGCACTTCCGGGATACTTTTTGAAGAAGTTCCTGCATAGATGAACACAGTTAAACAAAAACATGGGAAGGGATTGGTCAAGAATCCATGCACTTGCTGCTGGACACCTCTGAGGGCTCAGAGCTTTGAGAAGAGCTGGTGTCTACAATAGGAGCGGAAACTTCGTCTGTTTTAGGCCGCTTGGACTCAGGAGGCTTGCACACTGGATCGTTCGAAGGAGATGGTCTCTCTAAAAATGAAACAAAAGCTATTTGGTACTTGTACAAACAGAAATAATACTAATAAAAAACATGCAAGTTCTTTTTAATTTATAATAAATAGCATGCTGTGGTGTAGAGAACCTAAATGCAATTGTGAATACAAACACAAACTTGACTATCATTTACTAAATATCTCATTTTGGAGAAAGGGAAAAAAGAAGGCCTTCTAACTGACCATGTTTGGCCTTCTCAGTAGAGGATGGAGCGATTAAGGTCTGAGGTGAAGCTGGAGATCTGGAGTTAAGTGGTATCAGAGAAATTCTCCTGTGTGAACAAAACAGAACAGAGAGTTAAATTCATTTCAGGATCTCAAACGCATCTAACATTTAACCTGCTTCGCCACTATGCACAGACTTGTAAAACAGGATTCATGACAAATGGAGACCTGAATTTGGGCCAAATATGCATTTAAACTCCATTATACATTTTTTAGTATTTAGTTATGGCCTGGTTTATCCAGTGTTTTGGCTTTTTCTTCAGCAACAGTGCAGAGACAGTAATCTTATACAGATTTAACAAGTAATCAATCCTGAAAATCATTTTTCATATTGACTGAATCAGTTAGATACAAATTTAGAGGAAATCCAAAATGCAGTTCACTGGCCTACATAACATGAACTTGAAGAAAAGAGGAAATGCCCTTTTAACTATAAAGAGAAAGAGGAACAGTGTATAATATCTTCCCAAATTACATGAACACCTGCACATGGCAAGAGTTATAGACCTTTGCTGTAATCTAGCGTAATATGGACTACCTAAATAATTCTAAAGTCATGATGCTTTGACGAACAATTTGAGAACAAATCCTCACTTATTAATGATCCTCATTTGCTGTTATGATTTAGATAAGCCCAAGTCTACTTGCGTGTATACGAGAGACACAAAAACACAAAAGTAAGCAAGATATTGTGAAGATTCACTTTTCAAAATGGCTGCTACTACTGCTTTTACCCACCTACATAATTATGTTCACATGTTTAAAAACAAACAAAAAACAGTTGAATGTCAGTCTATGAAATCTTAGATCTTTGAGTTTATTACCTAGGGGTGGGTCCTTTAGGCGTTGTGGCGTTTCTGGCACTGATGGGAGTGAGCGGGCTGCTTGGGGTAGTTTTGGGAGTAAGAGGTCCCCGAGTGGGCAGAAGGGTGGAGGGGGTAGATTTGGGCATGCTGGGACTACCAGTAGGAGGGGCAATGGGTGTGGCAGGAGATTTTGGAGTGCTGGTTTTGCTCCATCCCTCCAGTGTGTTAAGGGTAATGCGCCTGGGCTGTGATTTGGCCTTCCGGCCTTGTGCAGTTTTCTTCTCTTCAGGGGTAGCTGATGAAGTCTCTTTCTCCTGTGTGACAGGTGAAGGGTTGGTGCGGGGCACAGGTGAAGCTGTTCGTCCGTTACTTGTTCTCTTGCTCTTTTTCTCGCTGGCAGTGAGCGGGGTAACGATGGCCAGCGGTGGCCGCTCCTTCAGAGGCGTGCCAAGCTCCAGGTCATCGAAAGACACAAAAGAGCAATAGCCATCCGTTGATGACACAGCTAGGAATGAGCCATCACGAGACCTGAGGTCAAAATATGGAGGAAATATGAAATTAAGTGCATCAGAATGACACAAATGTTCTCATGGATCTCAGATATAACATCAAATTTCAGGTATAAAAACAAAAATGGATGAACAATTGTATTGAAACATTACATTTATGACTCATTTAGTAAACACTGTTTTTAAGCAAACAATCATTATTATTGTTTAAAAAAAAAAAAGGGCTTGGGGGCAGAAAAATCAAATATATTTTCAAAATGACATTCAAACAAATAAATAATAAAAAAGCAAGTGAATAAAAAGAATGCAACCTCACTGTTTTAAAACCTGTAACAAATATTGTTTTACATTTTTTTTATTTTATTAGTCATGGTTTTAGCATCAGCAGGTTTAATGTTGCTAATGAAGAATTGCATTTATCGCCTCTGCTTTTTACAATTTTCTCTTTGATTTATTGCCCATAAAACATTTCTAAATTCATTTGGTGGACCAGATTTGAACCTTTAACAAGCTGGACCCAGTCTACAGGATGCATGTTTGACACCATTGTGCGATAAAAAAGGCAATGCTAATTTACACACAGCCTTCAGCTTCAAAAAAACTTGTGAAACCACATTTAAGGTCAGTTAACATATTTAGTACTATTTATGCCATTAAATAGAAATTGGACATTTTGAAAATATTAATATATATATATATATATATATATATATATATATATATATATATATATATATATATATATATATATATATATATACATACACACAAATGTAAAAAAAATATAGATTGTGGAAAATTTGTGGGGAATAAATTATTTAATATCTACATGCCGCTGAGATTTTATTGAATGATGCCTGCTGACTTGCTTAGCCAAATAAAATGATGCATTTGAACCTGCTGGATCTTACCAGCTGAGGTCACTCAGGGTGTGGTAGTGAATATTGGACAAGTAACCAAACGGCAATGTCTGCTGGGTGTCGTAAAAAAAGATGGAGTCTTCAGATGCCACTGCAAACACCAAGCGATACGGAAGCTGCAACACATTGGGCAGCGACTGCACCGACCCATCTAACAACAAGAAGAGAGAAAGCAAAGAAAAATAAATTAAATAAAAAGTAAAATAAATAAATAAATTACATAAAATAAATATTTAACATTTCTATGAAATGAATTAAACAGGCGACTTACCTTCAAGCTTCTTAGTTCTGAGCTCAAAGTACACAGGGCAGCATCGAACAGCGAGAGTGGCTTTAGCGGGACATGGTAGATGGGCTATGGGTCTGATACCAAAACACACATTGTCAATGTTGAGAAGAGAGAAGAAGAAAAAAAAAAACCCAAACAACAGTACAGCCGCAACATAAACTAAAGCACAAATATCAGCTAACAAAGCACAAGGCAGGTCATATGCAATAACAAAATGCAAGCAGACAAATACTACCTTTTAAAGCTCTTCCTGGAGAACACATAGGTGGTGTTTGTTACGTTCTCTCCCGTCTCCACACAACCAGCTGTAAATACACACAAATCAGCATCATAACACAATGGCATTTTTTTTTCAACTAAAATGAATAAGGGCTATTTTTAATTAGTGCAGTATAACTGCGAGCGTACCGGGTGCCAGGAGGAAGGAGCCGTCTGGTGTAAAGTGAGGCGTCTGAAGAAGGATCGCATACTGTCATCGTGAAACATCCTGAAGTTCTTCACCTGTAGGATGCGTTATAAAAAAGGTACAGGAATGTTATACTACAACTTACATTGACCAGGCATAACTTTATGACCACTGATCAGGCATAACATTATGACCACCTGCCTAATATTGTGTTGGTCCCCCTTCTGCTACTATAACAGTCCTGACCCCTTGAGCATTAACAGCAATAACTTCTTTATCAATTTATCTGTTAGATCAGACCACACAGACCAGGAACATCCCACAAGAGCTGCAGTTTTGGAGATGCTCTAACCCAGTCCTCTAGACATCACAGTTTGTCTCTGGTCAAACTCTCGAATTCTTACATTAGCCCATTTTTCCTGCTTCTAACACATCAACTTTGAGGACAAAATGTTCACTTGCTGCCTAATATATCCCACTCACTAACAGGTGCCATGATGAAGAGATAAGTGTTATTCAAGTCACTGTTCATAATGCCATGCCTGATCAGTGTATATTTTATATCTATACATAATTTATAGACATAAGAAATAACCACTAAAAGTATTTTTTCTGTAGTCCCAGTGAGGGTTCCACATATAGACTTCTGGATTAAACCATTTACGACCCGAATTATGGAAATATTCAGACGTTTTTTAAATTTGAAGAAAATGAAAACTGAAAGATTTGCAAATCACATGTTTAAACTGGAAATTGTACACTTTTACGCACAAACTGAGCTCATTCCAAATGTGATGCCTGCTACGGGTCTCAAAAATGTTTGCACCGGATCAACTAACGGCTAAAAAAAGCCTGAGACATTTGAAAATATTCAGCTGGAAGAACATCTAGCAACTAGTCGAGTTAATAGACATCAGGTCTGTAACATGATTAGCTATAAAAGGGACGTATTAGAGAGGTGGAGGCTCTCCAATTTGTGAACGAGAAAAAAGACTGTTTTGAAAAGAAGAGGAGATGCTACGCCATGATAAAAATGCCCCATGCCAATTTTTTTGAGACCTGTAGCTGCCATCAAATTTGAAATAAGCACATTTTGTGCGTAAAAGTGTAAAATCTCATTTGAAACATTTGTTTATATTGTGAATAAAATATTGGCTCATGTAATTTGAAAGTCCTTTAGTGTTCATTCTATTTAAATTTATTAAACTTCCAACATTTCCGGTAATCGGGCTGTAACTTTTCTATCTACATTTTTACTGTTGATATAAGCAGCTCTCAAGCAAGAACGAAAACAGCGGACAGAAGTAAAACTGCTAAAATATCTAACATTTTTAGACCGATGTTTCCAGCTGCCTCAAACAGGAAAATGGTTCACGCACCAGACGTTCTCATCATGAATGCAGGTTAATAATAAAACAGTCTGGAAAGTGACGGAGAGTCAATCACCAGATATAATTGGCAAGAAATACAGGGTGTCCCATATACAAGACAAATAAACAGTTTATTCTATATATTAATTTCATGATAAAAAGACCATACTGACACGGTTCTCATGGCAGAATCTAAACGCTGTCGCAGGGACATTGTGATGGACTTTAACAGGAAACATGGTGAGCACATCACACATGACACTGTTGCCAAACTGGAAGCCAATATTGGGAGAGATGACTTAGTGCGTGCTCACAAAGAGATTTTTAAAGAAAGATTATGTTGATGATGTTTTTGCTAAAAACTGTTAACTTCCCCTGTGAATGATGATATTTCACATTCTTCTGTTTGAAGCTAAAACCCAGGAGTGTCTACATTGCTGCACTTTATTTCAGGTGATTCTCAGTATGCATTATGCACCCAGTCAATGTAAATAAGCAAAGGAACACGGTGGGAACTTTTTTGTTTAGCACATCAATCCATGTAAAAGCTTTGCATGTTGCTAAAAAAAAAAAATTAGAAAATTATATTTACATGGACGCTAAAATACCCAATTATCCTGTCTATCTGGAAAATGCTGCAAATGACAAGAAAGCTATAAGTGTAGCTTCTGCCAATTCTCACCAAGTATAAACTCTGAGAATAAGCAGGCCTGTATCTTGCACTTGGCAAAGTTTAACACGGAGGTCTTCTGGTTTTTGGCTAAAAGCACAGAGATGTGAGAACGAGGGACAGAATAAAATTTTCATAACCATAATCACACACACTGACCTCTCCTCCCTCTCCAGCAGAGCCTGATGACATTTTACTCACGCTGTAGGCCTTTTTCTTTGTGTGCGTACTGTACACACGCATAACCCTGAAAGAAATACAATTTTATTACACAACATCATAAAACTCATACTATTCATACCCTAGAATTACCTGATGCATTTAGTGAACTGCTTTTAATGCATGCACATTACCTATCACAGCTGAGCGTGCTAATATATTGACCAAGCGGGTCCCAGGAAACACCTTGCACATAGCTCTTATGGTCATTAAATATGTAGATCTTCTGACCTGCATGAAACAAACACCACACAGGTAAGAAATACAGCTCAGCATAATTAAAAGTATTTAGATTAAAATGTATATGTGGCTGCTGAATGCAAGATTGTAATGACAGATCATTACCCTTCTGTATATCCCACATGATGGCAGTGTTGTCCACAGAGCCAGAAACCAGGAAATTCCCATCACTTGTCCATGACAGGTCATAGACATCCTCAATGTGCCCCCTGAAACACGAAAGCAGTTAGCGTCACTTTAAAAGGAAAGAAAACACCCACTCGTACATATACACACATCATATATAAACAGATAGTCCTCTAGGTACGATGGAGATACGTTATGGTATTTTTGACTTGGATGCAGTCGTCATAAGTCGAAGATGGTGCTATGACTGCGACAGTTCTTCCTGCTACATGCTGATTTATAATTTACATTTTCTGCTCGAAACTGATGGCTTTCCTCTTCTCTTTTTTACTACCAGCAGGAGACATACTTGGGCGCTTGGAAGACATGCTTTTATCACTAAAATTGCTGAATAAAAAAAAAAAAAAGCCCAGCTCAGCCCAGCTGCACATGCAACGTATCGTACATCATATGCTGCTGAATGTTTTTTAAATATTTTTACAATTTTGTCGTAACGCCATCATCATCGTAATATCGAAAAATCGTAAGCCGAACTGTGAAATAAAGTGTGTGTAGTGTAATATATATAATATTATATTATATTACACTACACACACTTTATATTATACAGAAAATTCATGTAACCAAAGATGACCTGAGCGTCTTGACAACATTCCAGCTTTCCTTGTTCAACTGCGAATCCTCATCCTCCTGGAAAGACAGGGCTTGCTCAACCTCTTTACTGTCATTAATCTTCCACAATAAGATGGCTGCATCTGAATAAATAGACAGACACATTAGTTATATGACACTGTTTTTCTGAGAAAGCATTCCTATTAAATAGCAATGCCAATTTTCATTGTTTAAAGAGAGATTATTATTGAGATTCTATTTCCATTTGTTACTATTAAGGTTGTAAGATAATACAAATATTTTATTTATGTATTTAGTACTGCCTTAAAAAAGTTATTTTACACGGCAGATGATTACATACAGTGACAAAGACACAAATATAAAACCAATTTTACAACGGTTTACAAATGATAGGGTTTCACTACCTCGATGATCAACAACTGTTTTAATGTTTTGTGATGGTTGTTCATGACCCTCTTGTTTATCCTGAAGAGATAAACTACCTATCCTTTTTTTTTTTTTAATGAAAAAAAGAATTCTTCCAGAAAGGCACATTAATTGGTTTTTCAGCATCCTCTGCAAACTTGACCCCCTTTTCCAAAATTGCTTATAAGATTTTAAGAACCAGCTTTTTACAAGTTGGACAACCGCGGGACTCGTACACAACCATTACAAAAGATAAAACCTATTGATTTTTCAGGAGGCAACACAATACAATAACAGCTGAAATCTTTATGATGATGATGATTATAATAATAATTATTATTATTATAAATCATTATCATCATCATCATCATTATTATTATTATTATATTATTCTTTATACACACATGCAGCAAAAAAAAGGCTCAACAAACCTGCTTTTTTCTTACTTATTTAGGTTTATATATTTTGCCAATTAAAATAACACGCAATAAGCATAAAATACCAGACGGAAAACTTCAGTCACAAATATGTAAAATTATATCGTTTTTTTCCCCTCATTAAATATTTTTATATTCCATTCAAAATATTTCTCACTGGTTAAATTGGCTTTATTTTGCCTACTTTTAAGACTTGTGTGAAGAAAAAAAAAAAACTGATGTTTTAGGTCATATGCAGAAATGTATGCAAGAATTATACAGGGTTCAAACACTTATAAGCACCACTGTATTTCCCATCTGGCAGATCAATAATTACAGCTGTATCAGTGAAATATGAAAATAAATAAATAAATAAATAAAACAAAGCTTGAGTGACACTTACCGTCTCCTCCAGAGGCCAGCAGCTCTGCGGTTGGACAAAAGCGAACTACATTCACGGCTTTTGTATGTCTCGCCAAATTCGATAGGAACTCAACTACAGCTTTTCCATCTGGCCCCCTGTCCACACGCCACATCTACACCACCACAGGTAAAGGGGGATGAAAAATGTATTATTTGAAAAACCCTGTGACATAATTGCATCCAATATAGGCAGCTTTCAGTAAGGCCAAGCAGAACATTAACAAATGTTTAGGAAAGAAATATAATATTACGTGTTTTGTAAACACTTAGATCTATTTATTCCTGCTTTTTTCATAAATACAAATGCTCTTACTGTTGATACTGATAAAGGGGAACCTAATTTGTAGCCGGAAGTGCCTTTTGTATCGGTGTTCATTTCAGAAATGTGCCATTTGTGTCATGATGATACTCTTGTATTCATATTGTACTGTGCTACACACAGCATGAAACAGAGTTTGTGCAATATTTACATTGCACTCAAATTTAAAAGACCACCAAGATTAATAAAGGAGGGTGTTGGACAGGGTGCAGCTGCGTCCTGCTGTAAAATGAGCTGCAGACGTGCTATAAATTCAAGAAATATCCCACCAATCTGATGTTCACACAAGGAATAAGATAGTGTCGTCTTTCCGATACTAGAGAATATTTTTAATGTGTGTGTGTCTGTGTGTGGTGCATCCAAGAAAACGCAGCATATTAAGAGTATTGAGGGCGCTCACTTACACGCACTGTGGTGTCCACTCCAGCTGTGGCCAGGCGGTGGATTTTGCTGTCAGCATTCTGTTGAAAATCCAGACTGTATACTGGCTCCTTGTTGTGCCAGGCAATTTCACATGTTACCACCTTCATCCTGGTCCTAACAAACGCTTTATTAAAAAGATAGAGAGAAAAAAACAGACATGCTGAAAACTGATAATGGAAAAAGAGAAGGAGTAAGGTCAGGTGGAATCAGACTACACAGTCTTTAAACTTTTCTAATTATTTCGCTCTCTTTTCCACATGAATTTGAAAATTACTTGTCCAAAAGTATGTGGACAATTAAATATCACACTAGTATGAGGTTCCTCACAAAGCTGGAATGTGTGTGTGTGCAAAATGTCTACTTTATATGCAGCAGCATTACAGTTTCCCTTCACTGCAACCAAAAGGCCCATTACTCCCATCCATTAATCACTGATCACCATTATTCCCACCCATAATGATCACCATTATTCCCATGCATCCATTACTGATCACCATTATTCCCATCCATAATGATCACCATTATTCCCATCCATCCATCACTGATCACCATTAATCCCTTCATTTAATCAATCAATCAATCACTGATCACCATTAATCCTATGAATCAATCAATCAATTACTGATCACCATTATTCCCATCAATCACTGATCATTATTCCCATCAATCACTGATCACCATTATTCCCATTAATCAATCAATCATTCAATCAATTACGGATCACCATTATTCCCATCAATCACTAATCACCATTATTCCCATTCATCAATCACTGATCAACATTATTCCCATTAGTCAATGATCACCATTATTCTCATTAATCAATCACTGATCACCATTATTCCCATCAATCACTAATCACCATTATTCCCATTAATCAATCAGTCACCGACCACCATTATTCCAATCACTCAAATCAATCACTGATCATTATTCCCATTAATCAATCAATCATTCAATCAATTACTGATCACCATTATTCCAATCAATAACTAATCATTATTCCCATCGATCACTGGTCATTATTCCCATCGATCACTGGTCATTATTCCCATCGATCACTGGTCATTATTCCCATCGATCACTGGTCATTATTCCCATCCATCAATCACTGACTGAATTATCCTCATTAAATCACTGATCATTATTCCCATGTACAAACCATTAATTGCCCCACCTAGGCAAATTTATTCTTCTTTAAACTCCCTTCTTAGCAACATGTACATGTAAAAATGGGGAAGTTTAATAAAGAATAATGAAAGACGCTATAATCTATTACTTTCAGTTCTCATAAAACTCGACGCTATTCAAAATATATTTATACAACATCTGTTTTCTTCATGTATCCTGCTCTGGTATGCGAATGAGCCCGTGCCGCCATCTAGCGGCCTTGTGAGTAACTGCAGTATCAGCTACTTTTAACTGAGACAAAATCACAACACTGAGAAGCATGCATAACAACTTATAAACGAAAAACAAACTCTTTAAAGTCAAGCCAGAGTAATAATCATTCGGTTAGATAGGCTTTATCAAACATCTTTAACACTAATCATGCCGATACCACCTACAAAGTCTACAACTAAAAAATTGTCATTTCCATTACCATAACCAAAGGGACACATTAATGACAACAAATTGCAAATATAGTAAAAAGAAAGAGAATGAAACCAAACCCAAAAATGCTAAAATTAAAATAAATACACCAACTAACCCAAGCTTAATTCTTTAGATAAACAAAAGACATCAGACAGGTATTTGGGATGTTGGGAAAATCTACACCTTCACCAATCTAGGGTATATTTATGCATAAAAATAAAAACATTAAATTAAACCCTGAAATAGCATTCAAGTGAAAAAGCGTTGACAGAGTGAAATCTGTCCCGACACTCAGACCAGCAGGCCGGAGTTCAGCCTGAATCCTGCAAAAAACACACTTCTTACCTCCTGTAACCATGTGACCTGTTTCAATGATAAATATATACCTCAGATTCAATCATTACAAACATTTTTACACACATTCAGCACATATAAAAATCAATTTACCTCACAAATGTGCACAAATAAAACCGAGTCCGTGTAACAGAAAGTCTGGTGCACAACACTGCTTTTCCCGCGCGCGTTTAACACTATACGCCTATTTCCGCCTTTTCTCTGGGATGCCAGGTCGCAGAAATTAAAGCATTTATCTTCAACCATTATTTTTCACCACTTGTTCACATGGGATGCCAGATCGTGGAAATTAAGGCATTTCATCCACAACCATTAGTTTTCACCACTTGTTCACATGGGATGCCAGATCGTGGAATTTAAGGCTTAGTTTCTGGCAAGTTTTTCCAGGGTTCGAGGTGCGATTGCATATCTAATTACTAGTATACATATTATATGGTTTAATTATTACATATATAATAAAACTTAACTCAACTCACCATAATGCAGAATCAGTGCGAACTTCACTTAACGATGCACAGAAAAAAATGCGACTGAAACAAGTACAGGACACTGGAATAAACAGAATTTGTTCTACTTTATATAAGATACACTGTCAAAAACATGAAAATAAATGTAAACATAAAATATTTATTTCTGTCCAGCCCTGTATTAAATAAATCAAAATCTAAAATTGTAATAAAATAAATATGAAAAAGTTTTTTTTTCTGTCTGTGTAATTATATTATATTTAATTGTATATTTAATTCAGGAAAATATTTATTTTAGCTGAGACAATGGTCTAAAATACACTATATCGCCAAAAAAATGTAGACACCTGATGGTCATATCCATATGTGGTTCTTCCCCCTTGAGTGCTTGAAGCACAGGGTTGCCTAGAATGTCTTTGTATGCTATTGCATTCAGATTTCCTTTGACTGAAATCAAACTGCATAGAATTGCTCTTTTCCACAAAGTATGAAACCTGCAATCATGTTTTGCCAAAATCAACCCCATCAAACACCTATTGGAGGAACCCAGGCCTCCTCACCTCACCTCACCTCACCTCACCTCACCTCACCTCAACTCACCTACATCAATACCTGACTTTATTATAAGTGGAATTGGTGGAAGCTTCATTTATTGATGCACAGAAAAAACTGAAACAAGTGCAAAAAATTTTAATTGGCAGAAATGTTAATCTTTTGAAATTTTTTAATGTCAATAAAACTTTTTTTTTTTCTGCCTTTGTGGCACGATACCAAATGATCGGCCTGGTCTGCAGCCCGGTCTGCATCCATACTCTATACCAGAGGTCTTCAATGTTTATCAGATCAAGGCCCCTCTCAGGCTTTAGAGACATGGGGCAGGGACCCCTGAATACAAATTGTGTCAAATTTAGCCACTATTAATAAAAACATTACACTAGTTTTATTATAGTAAGACCATTAGAACTATGTTATTGTTGTACATGCATCATTGTTTGTATATTTTCATATATTTTCTAAACTTAATAAAAGTATGTATCAAACATAGTTTGCAATTAAAATCAAAATGTATTAAGTTGTCTTTTATTTTAATAGATTTGCAGTTTAATACATTTTCCTTTTACTATCATGGGTACTTTTGTACATTTACATGAAATTC